>NC_133169.1:28522710-28822710 GCF_040802235.1 Manis javanica | reverse complement strand
TCTTCATAATCATTCCCTGTGCCTACACCCAGGACCACAACTAACTATGGGTGACATAACAGGAAACGCCACTTGCCTTTGGCCCTGTAAAAAGCCCCCTAAACCACTAAAATGAGGATTTACTGATATCAGTGCTAATAATATCACTGTTCATGAATATTTAATTTATCTTGCCCCAAATGGCACATGGTGGGCCTGGAACATCAGACTAGCTCAATGCATCTGTAGTGCATCCCAGCCTGCACTGTGCAGCCTTGTCTGAGTACTACCCCAAGTATTTACTTATAGTGGGCCTGAGGGAAGTTACCTCCTTTCCCCCAGTGAAATTTCCTGAGCAAAATGGGCTGCCCCTTTGCTGATCCCTGCTCTAGTCAGGCCCACTGCAGCTGAACACAGTGGCCCTAATATAGGGGGACCTAGAGCTCACTGCCCTAACATAAGAAGTTAATCAAGATTTAGAGCAGCTTGAGTCTGCTGTAAATCAACTTCAAGATCAAATTAATTCCCTGGCTGAAATGGTGCTGCAAAATCATAGAGGGCTTGACCTCCCATTCGTATCCCAGGGAGGTTTATGTGTTGCCCTTGGAGAAGATTGTTGTTTTTATGCAAAACATTCTGGCATAGTTAAAAGCTCACCAGCTAAAGTAAAAGAAAACATCCAGCATAGAAATAAGATACTGGAAAACAAAAAGTCCTGGTTTCAGGGATAGTTTTAGTGGAACTAGTGGCTGATAACTCTTTTACATGAACTTGCTGAGCCAGTGGCCCTTTTGCTCCTTGGGATATTAGTAGGACCTGTGTTCTTAACTGGCTTTATCAGGGAACGCATTTCCTCTGTACAGCTCATGTACATGCAAAGCCATTATGACCCTATCATAAACCAAAATGATGATGCCCTCTAAAATGAAGTGTTTAAAGGGGCAATCATAGGGGGAAGTGATAATGAAAATATTCAGCACAGCTGACAAGACCAGCAGAAAACCCTTGGCCCCCTCCCCTTCTCTCACTCCTCCGGGCTCCTCTTTCATCCTGCTTGCTGCACATGCTGAAATGCCACTTATCAAAATAGTATAAATTGCTTCCCTTGCTTGTGCTCAGGGCTCAGACCTTTGGAGATTACCCTCCTCTGAGACCGCTGGTGTGAAATAAATCTCCACTCTCCAAGATATCCGAACGCTGATTGGTTATTCTGTCAGCGATCCAGTCCAGGTTTTCCTATTTTCTGAAACACTTTAACACCATTAATTTAAAAATATCAATAATTTTGAAACAGACAGTATTTATTTAAATTTACCTCAATTGTTCTTTAGACCATCCCTCTTTTGTTATATTATAGAAGAATGGTATTGTAGAATTGTAGTTAATTTAAATTGTGTCAATTTGACTGGGTTATAGGGTGCCCAGATATTTAGCTAAACATTATTTCTGGGTGTGTCTGTAAGGTGTTTATATAATGGGATTGTAACTTGAATTGGTTTATTTTTAGTAAATTCTTATTTTTTAATGTGAGAATAATTTTTTTCATAGATTTTCTGAAAAGGTAGTTTTCCTGGTACTGATCAGAGACTGACTTTTATTTCCTCTTTGCAATACAAAGACAGTTTTCCACTATCTTATAGTTTCCATCTTTGCTTAAAAGGCTTGTTTTGTTGATTTGTGCTTTATCTCTGGTCTGCTTTAATATTTTCTTTTTGTCTTGGTGTCCTTGAATTGTATTATTAATATTTACCAGCATGCGCTGAGGTTCAGATGTTTATTTATTTATTTATATCCCTTCTACATTCCTTGCTTCTTTTTTTTGGATTAATAACCTTTTAGTTTTTTTTTATTTTGATATCATTAATGTACAATTACTTGAACAACATTATGGTTACTAGACTCCCCCTATTATCAAGTCCCCCCCAACATACCCCATTACAGTCACTGTCCATCAACATAGTAAGATGCTATAGAATCACTACTTGTGTTCTCTGTATATACTGCCTTCCCCATGTTCCCAACACTCAACATTATGTGTGCTAATTATAAAGCCCCATTTTCCCCCTTATCCCTCCCTTCCCACCCATCCTCCCCAGTCCCTTTCCCTTTGGTAACTGTTACTCCATTCTTGGGTTCTGTGTCTGCTGCTGTTTTGCTCCTTCAGTTTTATTTTGCTGTTATACTCCACAGATGAGTGAAATCATTTGATACTTGTCTTTCTGTGCCTAGCTTATTTCACTGAGCATAATACCCTCTAGTTCCATCCATGCTGTTGCAAATGGTAGGATTTGTTTTCTTCTTATGGCTGAATAATATTCCATTGTGTATATGTACCACATCTTCGTTATCCATTCATCTACTGATGGACACTAAGGTTGCTTCCATTTCTTGGCTATTGTAAATAGTGCTGTGAAAAACATAGGAGTGCACATGTCTTTTTCAAACTGGGCTGCTGCATTATTAGGGGAAATTTCTAAGAGTGGAATTCCTGGGTCAAATGGTATTTCTATTTTGAGTTTTTTGAAGAAGCTCCACACTGCTTTCCACAATGGCTGAACTAGTTTACATTCCCACCAGCAGTGTAGGAGGGTTCCCCTTTCTCCACATCCTTGCCAACATTTGTTGTTGTTTGTCTTTTGGATGGTGGCCATCCTAACTGGTGTGAGGTGATATCTCATTGTGGTTTTAATTTGCATTTCCCTGATGATTAGCGATGTGGAGCATCTTTTCATATGCCTGGTGGCCATCTGAATTTCTTTTTTGGAGAAGTGTCTGTTCAGATCCTATGCCCAATTTTTTTATGGGATTATTTGCTTTTTGTTTGTTGAAGTGTGTGAGTTCTTTATATATTTTGGATGTTAACCCTTTATCGGATCTGTCATTTATGAATATATTCTCCCATACAGTAGGATGCCTTTTTGTTCTACTGATGGTATTCTTTGCTGTACAGAAGCTTTTTAGTTTGATATAGTGCCACTTGTTCATTTTTGCTTTGATTCCCTTGCCCAGGGAGATATGTTCATGAAGAAGATGCTCATATTTATGTCCAAGAGATTTTTGCCTATATTTTTTTCAAAGAGTTTTATGGTTTCATGGTTTACATTCAGGTCTTTGATCCATTTTGAGTTTACTTTTGTGTAGGGGGTTAGACAATGATCCAATTTCATTCTCTTACATGTAGCTGACCAGTTTTGCCAACATCAGCTGTTGAAGAGGCTGTCATTTTCCTATTGTATATCCATGGCTCCTTTATCATATATTAATTGACTACATTTCATTGGGTTTATATCTGGACTCTGGATTCTGTTCCACTGGTCTATGGGTCTGTTCTTGTGCCAACATGAAATTTTCTTGATTACTTTGGCTTGGTAGTAGAGCTTGAAGTCAGGGAGTGCAATTCCCCCTGCTTTATTCTTTCTTCTGAGGATTGCTTTGGCTATTCAGGGTCTTTTGTGGTTCTATATGAATTTTAGAACTATTTGCTCTAGTTTATTGAAGAATGCTGTAGGTACTGTGATAGGGATGGCATTGAATCTGTAGATTGCTTTAGGCAGGATGGCATTTTAGACAATATTAATACTTCCTAGCTAAGAGCATGGGATGAATTTCCATTTGTTAGTGACCTCTTTAATTTCCCTTAAGAGTGTCTTGTAGTTTTCAGGGTATAGGTCTTTCACTTCCTTGGTTAGGTTTATTCCTAGGTATTTTATTCTTTTCAATGCAATTGTGTATGGAATTGTTTTCCTAATTTCTCTTTCTGCTAGATCATCATTAATGTATAGGAATGCAACAGATTTCTGTGTACTAATTTTGTATCCCACAACTTTGCTGAGTTCAGATATTAGGTCAGTAGTTTTGGAGTGGATTCTTAAGGGTTTTTTATGTACAATATTGTGTCATCTGCAAACAGGTACAGTTTGACTTCTTCCTTGCCAATCTGGATGCCTTTTATTTCTTTGTGTTGTCTGATTGCCATGGCTAGGACCACCAGAACTATTTTGAAATAGAAGTGGGGAGAGTGGACATCCTTGTTTTGTTCCTGATATTAAAGGAAAAGTTTTCAGCTTCTTGCTGTTAAGTATAATGTTGGCTGTGGGTTTGTCATATATGGCCTTTATTATGTTGAGCTACTTGCCCTCTATATCCATTGTGTTGAGAGTTTTTATCATGAACGGATGTTGAATTTTGTCAAATGCTTTTTCAGCAACTATGGAGAGGATCATGCAGTTTTTGTCCTTCTTTTTATTGATGTAGTGGATGATGTTGATGGATTTTTGAATGTTGTACCATCCTTGCATCCCTGGGATGAATCCCATTTGATCATGATGGATGATCTTTTTGATACATTTTTGAATTTGGTTTGCTAATATTTTGTTGAGTATTTTTGCATCTATGTTCATCAGGGATATTGGTCTGTAATTTTCTTTTCTTGTGGTGTCTTTGCCTGGTGTTAGTGTTAGAGTGATGTTGGCCTCATAGAATGAATTTGGGGGTATTCCCTCTGCTTATCTTTTTGGAAAACTTTAAGGAGAATGAGTATTAGGTCTTCAGTAAATGTTATGTAAAACCGTCTGGTGCAGGAGTTTGGTTCTTAGGTAGTTTTTTGATTACCAATTTAATTTCATTGCTGGTAATTAGTCTATTCAGATTTTCTGTTTCTTCCTGGGTCAGCTTTGGAAGGTGGTATTTTTCTAAAATGTTATCCATTTCTTCTAGGTTATCCAGTTTGTTACCATATACTTTTTCATAGCATTCTCTTATAATTCTTTGTATTTCTGTGGTGTCCATGGTGATTTTTCCTTTCTCATTTCTGATTCTGTTTATGTGTGTAGACTCCCTTTTTTTCTTGATTAGTCTGGCTAGGGGTTTATCTATTTTGTTTATTTTCTTGAAGAACCAGTTCCTGCTTTCATTGATTCTTTCTATTATTTTATTCTTCTCAATTTTATTTATTTCTGCTTTAATATTTATTATGTCCCTCTTTTTACTGACTTTGGGCCTCATTTGTTCTTCCTTTTCTAGTTTCATTAATTGTGAGTTTAGGCTGTTCATTTGGGATTGTTCTTCTTTCCTGATGTATAACTATATTGCAATATATTTCCCTCTTAGCACCACCTTCACTGCATCCCACAGATTTTGCAGTTTTGAATTATTGTTGTCATTTGTCTCCATATATTGCTTTATCTCTGTTTTTATTTGGTCATTGATCCATTGATTATTTAGAAGCATGTTATTAAGCCTCCATGTGTTTGTACGCTTTTTCATTTTCTTTGTGTAATTTCTTTCTAGTTCTGTACATTTGTGGTCTGAGAAGCTAGTTGGTACAATTTCAACCTTTTTCAATTTACTGAGGATCTTTTTGTGGCCTAGTATATGATATATTCCTGAAAATGTTCCATATGCACTTGAGAAGAATGTGTATTCTCTTGCTTTTGGATGGAGTATTCTGTAGATGTCTGTTATGCCCATCTGTTCTAATAACTTGTTCAGTGCCTCTGTCTCTTTACTTATTTTCTGTCTGGTTGATCTGTCCTTTGCAGTGAGTGGTGTGTTGAGAAGTGTCCTAAAATGAATGCAGTGCATTGTATTTCCCCCTTTAATTCTGTTACTATTTGTTTCACATATGTAGGTGATCCTTTGTTGGGTGCATAGATATTTATAAAAGTTATATCCTCTTGTTGGACTGACCCCTTTATCATTATGTCATCTCCTTCTTTGTCCCTTGTGAGTTTCTTTGTTTTGAAGTCTATTTTGTCTGATACAAGTACTACAACTCCTGCTTTTTTGTCCCCATTAGTTGCATGAAATATCCTTTTATATCCCTTTACTTTCAGTCTGTGTATGTGTTTGGGTTTGAAGTGAGTCTCTTGTAGGCAGCATATAGACAGGTCTTGTTTTTTTATCCATTCAGTGACTCTATGTGTTTTTATTGGTGCATTCATTCCATTTACATTTAGGGTGGTTATTGACAGGTATGTACTTATTGCTATTGCAGGCTTTAGATTTATGGTTACCAAAGGTTGAAGGGTAATTCTCTTACTATCTAACAGTAGTCTAATTTAACTCACTTTGTGTGCAATTACAAACATAACCTAAAAGTTCTTCTTTATTTTTTCCCTCCTTTTTCTTCCTCCATTCTTTGTATGTTATTAATCATAGTCTGTGCTCTTTGTCTATCCCTTGGGTGACATCTATTTAGCCTTAATAATTCTTCCATCTATAGGAGTCCCTCCAAAATGCCCTGTATATTTGTGGGTGGTAAATTTTTCATCTTTTTTTTTTATCTGAAAATTGTTTAATCCTTCCTTCAAATTTAAATGATAACCTTGCCAGTTATAGTATTCTTTGGTCAAGGCCCTTTTGCCTCATTGAATTGAATATATCATGCCACTCCCTTCTGGCCTGTAAGGTTTCTGTTGAGAAGTCTGATGAAAGCCTAATGGGTTTTCCTTTGTGTGTGATCTTTATTCTCTCTTTAGCTGCTTTTAAAAGTCTGTCTTTATCTTTGATCTTTGCCATTTTAATTATTATATATCTTGATGTTGTCTTCCTTGGGTCCCTTGTGTTGGAATATCTTCCCCAAGTTGGGGAAGTTTTCAGTAATTACCTCCTCAATGACACTTTCTATCCATTTTTCTCTCTCTTCTTCTTCTGATACCCCTAAAATATGAATATTTCTCCATTTGAATTGGTCACACAGTTCTCTCAATATTCTTTCACTTTTAGAGATTAATTTTTGTCTTTGTGTCTCAGCTTCTTTGTATTTCTCTTCTCTAATTTCTACTCCATTTACCATCTCTTCTACTACATCTAATCTCCTTTTAAATCCCTCCATTGTATGTTTCATTGCAGATATGGAATTTCATAATGATTGAATATCTGACTTAAATTCATTCCTGAGTTCTTGAATATTTTTCTGTACCTCCATAAACATGTTTATGATTTTTATTTTGAACGCTTTTTTCAGGCAGATTGGTGACTTCAGTTTCACTAGGCCCTTTTTATGGAGTTTGTGAGAATTTGGTCTGAACCATATTCTTTTGACATTTCATAATTCTGTGTGGTGCCCACTAGTGCCCAGAAGCTCCAGTCTCTGGAGCCTCTTAGCCTCTAGAGTGAGGCTGAGGGTCATAGGGAAGCAATGCTGGTGCCTGTGGGAGGAAAGGTCTGTTTCCTGATTCCCATCTTTGGTGCCTGTCTCAAGTGTTAGAGTCAGTTGGCCAAGCACACATGTGTAAGCCTCTGTGCTTTGCATCTATAGCTGTTGTAGGCTGAGCCTCCTTCTAACTGGCCTGATGCCAGCCCAGTGATTGCTGGTTTGTGAACTGGTGCCTGCAGGCTAGGAGGAAGGTGCAGCCAGCTGCATGTCACAGTGGGGGGCCTCGGAGCTGAGTAGTTAGGCAGGGGGATGGGGCACCTGAAGCTCCTCAAAGTTCCCAACCAGCTGGGCAGAGCACTCCCAGTCAACCTTGTCCAGCTCTTCCCTCCTCTGGGTAGCAAGCTCTGTGCAAACCCCTCTCCTTTAGCAGCCCTCTTGCTGCTAGGAAGCCTCTCAAACCACCTGTCTTTCCTTTGTCCCAGAGCGGCCAGGTGTGGATCCCATCTTCCACAAATGGCTGCAATCTGTTTCTCAATCACTCCACCTGTCCAGACCCAACGTCCAGAGCACCACACAGTGTAGGTTTCTGTTCCCAGAGCAGACCTCCAGGGTTTGGTGTACAGCAGTTCTAGGCTTCCACCTCCTCCCCTGCTCCATTTCTCTTCCTCCTGCCAGTGAGCTGGGGTGGGGGAAGGGCTTGGGTCCCACCTGATAAAGGCTTTCATAAGATACGCTACCCTATGTTCATGAGATCTGCATGCAGTCTGTTTCAGCCTACTTTCTTGTTGCTGTTTTAGGGCTAGTTGTAGCAATTAACTATATTTTCATACTATTTGTGGTATTGAGAGGAATTCTCCATTTCACCTCTCATGCTGCCATCTTGAATCCCTGCATTTCTTGCTTATCTGCTTTTTTTGTTGTTGTTTATTTTAAAAAATTCTCAGCTATGGTCTCATCAAATGTTCAGTCTTTATCATTACATTTATTCTTTCTTGGTCTCAGATTACTGACATATTATGCCTTTAATTTATATCCTCTATTTGTTTTTCATATGTTTGCATTCTGGGCTATTCAAATTTACATATTTATTTTATATTCTTTGAGTGATAATTTCTTAAGTTCATATGGATGTCAATCTTGTGGTTTTTGTTCTTGCTCACTCTCACTCCTGAAGGGAAGATTCCTTTTCTCTGTGTTCAATAATCTTTGATTGTCAACTAATATTTTCTTGATATGTGAGAACACCAATGGCCTATTGTTTATTGTAAGGAAGAATATTTGTATTTGATTCTGCCAGATTCCAAAAGTCAACACTGTGCCATAGAAACTTGTAGAAAGCTCCAAAGTCCAAGTAGCTAGGTAAAATATCAGAAATAAATCTGGAGTCTCAATGGCTTGGGATATTTCTATTTGATTTTATATATCTAATCATATAAATATACAAAATGCAAACATACACAAGATGTTACATTTGCATATACAATATATAAAAACACATAAAACCAAAAATATTTTATGTTTCATAAATCTGTTTTACAACAATCTTTTATATTTGTTTATACTATTTCTCATTTTTTTCTACTTGTTTTTAATGGACAATCTATGGACTAAGAGTACATGTTGCTCTGACCCTAAATCTAGGCCATTAGGAATGCTACCAGTTACCAAGACAGAGGGAAAGAGATCTGGCAAATTGCGTACAATTTATTAAAACTTCTGCCTAGAGATCATACAAGTCACTTCAACTCTCATTTCATTGTCCAAAGCAGGTACTTTTATTTTATATGAAAACTGTATGGTATGGTCTTACTGTGTGCCTCCAACATCCTCTTTTCATTACTTTCTTATTTTATTAGGTTTAACATTTATTTTATGATTCTAACATCTACATTCAATTTCATAGCTAATTTTCCCATTTTCTTCAAATCTTAGTTTTGTATCTAGTGAATTTCTATTTTTACTATCAGTGTTTTCTGACTGTGGTTTCTCTGTTATTGAGATCTTAATTTTGATTCATCTTTTTTCTCTGCTTGAATTTCATAATCAAAATTTTAAGACAGTCTTTTGGACTCTACTCCTTGAATTTTGCATATTCATGAATTTGTTTTTTATGCTGAAATGTCAACTTAACTGAATATAAAAAGTATTGAGTCACGGTTCTTTTGCATAAAGACTTCAAAAATATTTCACTCATTTTTGACATAGAATTATATGCAAGAATCTAATGTCATTTGTATTTTTTTCTTTTGAGTGATTTTTCCCCTGGATGCCCAGAGGATGCTTTTTATTTTTTGAGCAACTTAAATTTAATTTTACTTACCTTTTTAGATTAAAAAATAAGATATTGCTTTTTAATAAGTTACAGCACAGAGAAATGGTCAATAGCCTATGTACCCTCTCATTTCCCTGAGCCTGTTTTCCTATTCTTTGTAAAAATATAAACGTTTATTGAATTTTGACATAGAGAAAATGTGCAAATCATATGTCTAAAGTGTATAAATTTTATGGATATGAATACACACGTGCACACAACATGTGGATGAAAAAACGGTACACTGCCAGCATTCTGGGAGCTCATCATACTCCAGTCCAGTCATTCCCTTCCCAAGGAGTGACTGTTATTATGATTTCCAATAGCTAAAATAGTTTTGCCTTTAAAAAAAAAGAAAACAAAGTAGCTGTTTAGTAAATAAAATTTCACATAGACACAATGAAAGATGGATGGTAACATGGAGTTAACTTTTTTATTAATAAAAGCATTTGTTTAGATAGTGAAGAAACGTATATTTTCAGTAATACATTTTAATTAAATTTTGGAACAATTTGAAAATAGACAAAATTTTCATACCTGCAGACATCAATGATTGTACTTACATGAAAGGATGGTGAGTTTTGATTCATTGTCACATGTTTCATAATGCATTTTTTACAAATCTTAGGCTAGGGATTAAAAGCTTATTATACAATGTCTTCTTGAAAAAAACATTTCTTTTAAGTAATACATACAAATGAGTATGAATCATAACCATACAGTACACGTTTTTTAATTAAGGTATCACTAATATACAATCTTATAAAGGTTTCACATGAGCAACATTGTGGTTACTACATTCACCCATATTATCGAGTCCCTGTCCCCATTGCAGTCACTGTACATCAGCATAGGAAGATGCTATATTTACTACTTGTCTTCTCTGCGCTGTACTGTCTTCCCTGTGACCCCCTGCATTATGTGTGCTAATCATAATACCCCTCAATCCCCTTCTCCCTTCCCCTGCATCCACCCTCCTCTATCCCTTCTCTTTGGTAACCACTCATCCCTTCTTGGAGGCTGAGTCTGCAGCTGTTTTATTCCTTCAGTTTTGCTTTGTTATACTCTACAAATAAGTGAATTCATTTGGTAATTGTATTTCATGTAGAGAAAAATGTCCTTCCCTGCCTGACTTATTTCACTGAGCATAATATCCTCTAACTCCATACATGTCTTTGCAAATGGTAGAATTTGTTTTCTTCTTATGGCTGAATAATATTACATTTTGTATATGTACCTCCTCTATACATTCATCTACTGATGGACACTTAGGTTGCTTCCATATCTTGGCTATTGTAAATAGAGCTGCAATAAACATAGGGGTGCATATTTCTTTTTGAATCAGGGATCTTGTTTTCTTTGGATAAATTCCTAGGAATGGAATTCCTGGGTCAAATGGTTTTTCTATTTCTTGTTTTTTGTGGAACCTTCATATTGTTTTCCACAGTGGTTGAACTAATTTACATCCCCACCAACAGTGTAGGAGAGTTGCCCTTTCTCCACATCCTTGCCAGCATTTTTCATTCCCTGTGTTTTGGATGTTGGCTATCCTAACTGGTGTGAGGTGTTATCTCATTTTGGTTTGAATTTGAATTTCCCTGATAATTAGCAATGTGGAGCATCATTTCATGTGCCTGTAGGCCATCTGAATTTCTTCTTTGGAGAGGTGTCTGTTCATATCCTCTGCCCATTTTTTAATCAGATTATTTGCTTTAAAGGTGTTGAAGTGTGTGCATTATTTATGTATTTTGGATGTTAACCTCTTGTCAGATATGTCATTTACATATATATTCTGCATATAGTGTGGGATGCCATTTTGTTCTACTGATAGTGTCCTTTAGTGTACAGAGCTTTTTAGTTTTTTGTAGTCTCATTTTTTCATTTTGATTTTGTTTCCCTTGCCTGAGGAGAGGTGTTCTGGAAAAAGTTGCTCATGTTTATATTCAAGAGAGTTTTGCCTATGTTTTCTTCTAAGAGTTTATGGTTTCACGACTTACATTCAGGTCTTTGATCCATTTTAAGTTTACTTTTGTGTATGGAGTTACACAATAATCCAGTTTCATTCTCTTACATGTAGCTGTCCATTTTTGCCAACACTAGTTCTTGAAGAGGCTGTCATTTCCCCATTGTATATCCATGGCTCCATTATTGTATATTAATTTGCCATGTATGTGTGGGTTTATATCTGGGCTCTTTATTCTGTTCCATTGATCTATGGGTCTGTTCTTGTGCCAGTACCAAATTGTCTTTATTACTGTGGCTTTGTAGTAGAGTTTGAAGTCGGGGAGCATAATCCCCCTTGTTTTATTCTTCCTTCTCAGGATTGCTTTGGCTCTTCAGTGCCTCCTGTAGTTCCATATCAATTTAAGAACTATTTGTGCTAGTCTGTTGAAGTATGCTGTTGATATTTTTATAGGATTGCATTGAATCTGTAGATTGCTTTAGGCAGGATGGCCATTTTGACAATATTATTCTTACTATCCATGAGCATGGGACGTATTTCTACTTATTGGTGTCTTTCTTGATTTCTTTCAATAGTGTCTTGTAGTTTTCATGGTATAGGTCTTTTACCTGCTTGGTTAGGTTTATTCCTAGGTTTTTCTTTTCTTTTCTTTTTTTGATGCAGTTGTGAATGGAATTGTTTTCCTGATTTCTCTTTCTGCTAGCTCATCTTTAGTATATAGAAATACTACAGATTTCTGTGTATTAATCTTGTATCCTGCATCTTTGCTGAATTAAATTATTCTAGTAGTTTTGGGGTGGATTCTTTAGGATGTTTTCTTTACAATATCATGTCATCTGCAAACAGTGACAGCTTAACTTATTCTTTATCAATCTGGATTCCTTTTATTTATTTGTGTTTTCTGATTGCTGAAGCAGTACTATGTTGAATAACAGTGGGAGAGTGGGTATCCTTGTCTTGTTCCTGATCTTACCAGAAACGTTTTTAGCTTTTCACTGTTTAGTATGATGTTGGCTGTGGGTTTGTCATATATGCCTTTATTACATTGAAGTATTTACCATCTATACCCATTTTGTTGAGAGTTTTTATCATGAATGGATGTTGAATTTTTTCAAATGCCTTTTTCAGTATCTATGGAGATGATCATGTGGTTTTTGTCCTTTTTGTTGATGGTGTATATTAAGGGTTTTTGAATAGTGTACCATTCTTGCATCTCTGTAATAAATCCTACTTGGTCATGATGGATGATATTTTGGATGTATTTTTTAATTTAGCTTGCTAATATTCTGTTGAGTATTTTTGTATCTATGTTCATCAGGGATACTGACCTGTAATTTTCTTCTTTTGTGGTGTCTTTGCCTGGTTTTCATGTTAGAGAGATGCTGGCTTCATAGAATGAGTTTGGAAGTATTCCCTCTTCTTGTACTTTTTGGAAAACTTTAAGGAGGATGGGTATTAGGTCTTCTTTAAATGTCTAATCTAAAATTCAGTAGTGAAGCCATCTCATCAGGGATTTTGTTCTTAGGTTGCTTTTTGGTGACCAATTCAATTTCATTGCTTGTAATTGGTCTGTTCAGATTTTCTGTTTTTTCCTGGGTTAGTCTTGGAAGGTTGTATTTCTCTAGAAAGTTGTCCATTTCTTCTAGGTTATCCAGTTTGTTACCATATAATTTTTTATAGTATTCTCTAATAATTCTTTGTAATTCTATGTGGTCTGTAGTGATTTTTCCTTTCTCATTTCTGATTATGTTTACACGTGTAGACCCTCTTTTTTTTCTTGATAAGTCTGGGTAAGCATTTATCTATTTTGTTTATTTTCCTGAAGAACCAGTTGCTTTCATTGATTCTTTCTATTGCTTTATTCTTCTCAATTTTATTTATTTCTGCTTTAATCTTTATTATGTCCCTCCTTCTATTAACTTTAGGCCTCATTTTCTCTTCTTTTTCTAGTAGTTTCATTAATTGTGAGTTTAGACTGTTCATTTGGGATTGTTCTTCTTTCCTGCAGTAGGCCTGTATTGCAATGTACTTCCCTCTTAGCATGGCCTTCGCTGTGTCCCACAGATTTTGTGGTGTTAAGTTATTGTTTTCATTTGTCTCCATAATTGCTTGATATCTGTTTTTATTTGTTCATTAATCCATTGATTATTTAGGAGCATGTTGTTAAGCCTCATGAAATATGTCTGTTAGGTTCATCTATTCTAATGTGTTGTTCAACACCTCTCTGTGAGTGGTGTGAGTGGTGTGTTGATGTCTCCTAAAATGAATGCATTGCATTCTATTTTCCCCTTTAATTCTGTTGGTTTGTTTCACATATTTAGGTGCTCCTATGTTAGGTACATATATATTTAATAATAGTTATATCTTCTTGTTGGCCTGACCCCTTTATCATTATGTAGTGTCCTTTGTCTCTTGCTACTTTCTTTGTTTTGAAGTCTATTTTGTCTGATACAATACTGCAACTCCTGCTTCATACAGTACACATTTTATCCATACCAAGATTGTTAAACAAAAAATTACATCCTTCATCATAATGTTACTTCTGAAATCATAGTGTTTTTGTATACTGTATAAATGTCATACACCATCTACTCTTTCATGGCTATTTTGACTCAACTTTGTATTTGTGAGATTCATTCTCATGGTTGTGGATAGTTGCACTTTATTCTTTTTTATTTCTTTGTCATATTTATTGTGCGCCTAAACCGCATTTTATGCAGTCAACTATTAAACAAGTGTTTGGGTGTTTTTAACCATTACAAATTGTGTTGCTCTAGGATTTTTATGCATGTCTGTCACATGTCATGGTGCATCAGTATATACATTTTTTCAGTATATACCTAGGAATGTAATTCTAGAGTATGTATGTGTTCAAATTTAGTGGATGCTGCCAAAGAGTTATGTAAAATAGTGATACCAATGTCTGTTCTTATCAGTATTAGAGTTACAGTATCTCCAAAATCCTTCTCACTATTCAGTGCTGTTTTTTTTCACTTTAGTAATTGTTTTACATTTACTATTAATATATATATATCATTACTATTATATTATTTTTATTTCTATTATATTTTACTATTTACTATGAATATTTTTATACTACTCAATAGCTTTTTTATATATTTGTATGTAAAGATAGAAGTTTTTCTATTCCCTCTTAATTTTATATTCTACATTTAATAAATACACATTATTTATAAGGTATATATGAAGAATTACTATTAAATGAACCTACCCATGTTTAAGATATAGAACATTGTCTTCGTGGAATTGTTTACCTTTCTTTAAAATGCAATATTTAAAAAATATTTTTTTTCATTTTGACTGTTTAATCATTGAAAATTTTAAGATATTTTGTATTGATTTAGCTTCAGAAGCAGTGGAGATAATATACTGTCTAGTTCAAAGTGATAGGACTTGTTTCATTTTTCCTTATCTCTTATTGCCACTCCCTCTCTTATTTCTTTTTCCTTCCTTCCAATTGACATATTTAAAGTATATGATGAATAAACATTTGGGTATGTTATTCTAAAATATATAGTTCACATTTTTCATGAAGTATTTTTTCCTATAGGTCTCACACTAGTTCTTAATTCTTTTTTTCGGCATTGCATTTATAGTATCTCCACACGTCTGTATATGTATTGGGCACAGTTTTTCATGATTTGCTCCTCTTACTGGTGACTCACCTGTTCCATCAGTGACAGTTATCTATATTGCTCCAACTTCATGCTACCCCAACTCTTAATGGGTGATTATGAAAACATTTGGGGCTATACTGTTTGTCCAAATAGTTTATGTATGCCAAATATGATTTTATAGTAACAGATGTTCTCCAGAATGGCCACACCAGTCAGTATTCTCACACAGTACATAAACATTTATATATTTATTTTGCTATTGCTTTAATTTTCATTTCTCTAGTTATAATGTGTGTAAATATTTCTTTCTGTACTTCATATGCTTATTAGCTCTTTTGTTTCCCTTTCTACAAAATTTCTGTTCATATCCTTTCCTTTTATGAGAAGTCATGCCTTTTGTTGATGTGAAAACATCTCATATATTATTGATAAATTCTAAATTAACTCCTCATTCATTTTAGGCATTGTAAAGGTCATATTTGTCCACTCTGTCATTGTTCTGTTAACTTTAACCATGTGTCCTTCATTCAAAAAAATTTTGATTCTGTCAGTTTGTCTTATATACAGCAATCTTGATGAATTCTTTTATCAGTGTTAGTAACTTGTCTATTGATTCAGCTTCTTCCACTATTTTTCTTAGTTTAATTTGTTTTTGATCAAGTATTTCTAGAATACAAATATACTCTGTCAATCTATAAATAAAGGATTTACTTCTTTTCAGAAAATTAATTATAGTAAATCTTTGGATTTTTACAATTGATGTTCTATTCTTATGTATTACTATGTTTTGCTCTCATAACTGGTGTGTAACTGAATATATGTTCTGTTTTCACAACAATTATGCATATATTGTGTTTCCTTTGTTTGTGGCCCCTATCTATAATTTGATCTCAAATCAGTTTTAGCCTTTTTAAAAATTTGGCTTTAATTCTCTTGAGTCTGTCCTTCATGTTCCAAATATATAATATGAATGTGTGTGTGTGTACACTGCTTATAATATTTATTTTATTATCTCATTTTTCTCTTACTTTTTTTCTGCATTTTGTGAACTTAGTTACCATTTTCAGTTTTATATATTTTTTCTTCATGTTTTCTTTAATTCCTTTGAACTCAAGAAGTCTTTATTGGTTAGAAACCATTTTTTTTAATGGTATATTTCTTCTTCTAGTGGTTTAAAATTTTTTTCTTATATTGCTGTTTTCTTGCTTATTTAATTTTTTATCTATGAATATGTTATCCGTGTAATTTTTTATGATTTTTACTAAATTTGAATTTTATATATATATCTGGATGAGATATTTGCTGAAATGTAATTAAGGGTGAGAGATGTAAGCTGAAGCAGTGGAAATTTAGGATACATCTTTCTTATCTCTGTTTTGCCATCTCTTTTGTAAGTGTCTACTCATATTTACCTTTCTTGCATCTGTTGAGCAGAAAGTCTTTAGTTTTTACAGGAAACCTTTATGTTGCAGGTGCCTCTGGTGTATGGAACAATTACTAACTTATTTTCACCTGGCTTGATTACCTGTCACCAAGATGATTGTGGTATATGCACTCTTTCTTTGTATGCTTTCTGAAAAGATGACATATCTATGTAGCTTCTTATTCAGCCTTCCCTCACTCATCAGTCTTGCTTTAGAACACCTGTATTTCATTCAAACCTTCCATATAAGGTTTCTTTGATTATTTCAGAGCAGTGTCATCTACTTTGACCTCTGTACTATTTAAAATATCTCCAGTGGTTTGCACTTGCTCTTGACACCTTCTGCCATTTTGGTTCCAGTATGTTTTTTAAAATTTCTATTTGGAGTTAGTGATTTGGGCTGTGTCTGTCTCCTAGTCCCATTAAAGGTACACAGTTTCCATTTCTTGTATGCAGTTGCTTTATTTATATTCAGTTGTGGCATGACAAAGAAAATAGAATTACAGAAGGGGAGAATGTTTAATTCATTGAAATTAAATAGAGATCTGGTCAGTAAAAATATTTTCTAATTGCTTATCTTTTAGAGCCTGTTATTATTGTGAATTTTACATTGTTCCATGAGATCAGGTTGTCTAATGCTTTGTGGTGGGTGTGACATTACTGCAGAATGTAAAATTTGGGACCTGAACATGGAATGTTAGTTCATGCCAATGATTTGAAAATTAAATACAACCAAGCAGTGGGATTTGCTGAGCAACATACTGTAAAGCTGTTACACTACCTATTTTTTTAGGAAATCATTCTGGTACTGGACTAAAAATGACTGGCTATTACCCATAGCTTTATTAAAGAGATTGCCAGGTGTGACATAAATATATTTATTTGTTAGGAATTTTCTCAGGTACAAGTGATAGAAGTTCAATTCAAATCATCTTAAGTGAAAAGAGAACTTAGTGATTCCTATGACCAGGTATTGTAGGAATTGTGCTTACTTCATCTTGTGTTGCTACAAAATGCTGATTATTTTCAAGTCATTCACAAGGACACACATATCTCGTAGTTAGAAATGTGAGAAGAAATATATTTCTTGCTTTGAATATCCATACTTAAGATTCTTCTTTCCTATTGTCTATGCTGCTTACTTGACCCAGTTGGCATCACATGCCTTGCCCACTCAGGTGTGTGAGAATGGGTGACCATATCCCACCATAGCAAATGAAAACAGTACAACTTTCATTTACAAGAACAGGCTGTTAGTAGACACAAAGTTAAGTCCAATGCAAATAACTGGGATGTACTATCTCAATATTCTGATTGCAATATGACCAATCAGAAAGTACTTGCCATTTCTACCTTAAGCAGATGCAGAGTCACTGAAGTCTATTCTGCTCTGTTTTGTTTTGAAAAGGATTGGAGAAAAAAACTGGACCATTTTAATGATTTTGTTTCTTTGCTGCAGACTGGAAAACCAAAGACTTGGGATATTTACACTGGTAGCTCCACGTTTTACTGGGAATCTTATGTTTAAAAATGCTCTCTTGTTTCTTTTGCAAGGGAACAGACTAATCTCCTGAGCTGCTGCAACCATCTCAAAATCACAGGAAAGGACATAGAATGCCAGGCAACTAAATGCAGAGGAGTTAAGTGTTTTAGATAATTATATAAAGCCTTGATTAAATATGCTCTATGTCTGAATTTTTCCATATGTGAGATAGTAAATTGATTTTAAAAGGCATTACAGATCAGGTATTCTGTTACTAATAATCAAGAACACCCTAAGTGAATACACCAAGGAAGTTTTGGTCCTTAAGTCTTCATTAATAGGGTCAAAATCTCCTTTTCTGAGAATTAACAATCAATCTGGATAAATCATATTCACCTTAACGTTCCTTGATGTCTACCTTCCTATACCTCCTGTTGCTCCATCTAACTAAGTATAATTCCTAAAATCTTCCCTCTGCATAAAGTATCCCCATCAATTTTGACTTGACTTGTTTCTTTCACAGTCCAATCCAGCTTCCGAAGTTTCTTTAATATGTATTTCTTTATTCCTATTGAGTTATGATTTGGCTATCAATATTTTATCTCCTATTTAATTCATTTCTACTCATTGCTCTCACATAACAGTAACATAAATAAATGACCAAGCTTTCAGTCTGCTCTTTCTAAGCAACCAAACTTCAGGTACAAATTTGGAATCAGTCCTTCATCTGTGATTGGGTTTATCAAGGAGCTGATTCTCAGCAAGTATTTTTAGTTAGCACTGAAGGAAAACGAGAAAGAAGAAACAATTGGTCAGAAATTAAAAAACAAAGCTATTTGATTTATTACATTTCTAATCTTGTTCTCATTTGACACTTATACTAGTTTAATTAAAATGTTAATTGCCTGTGTAAAACAGAGAAGTCATAGAGAAATCATTGTCTTAGAGAATTTGGTAGTTCAATCTTAGGAAAACAATATATTAATGATTTGGGAAATTAGTGTGAAAACTCACTTTTGGTTGCCAGGTCATTAATATCTAATGGAATCCAGTTTTTCTGTACCAGATTGTGTAACTTGCTGATTTTACCAGGGCTTAAGTACAAGTGAACTCATAGGTTTACAGGCAAAAAAAAAAAAAAAAAAAAATACAAATGCAAATGCAAAGGACAAATTAAAGTTATTTCTTATTTATGTCTCCTAAATCTGGGTGAATGCCTTGTCAAAAATGTTGTCCTGTTATTCTTAAGTATCATTTATTGCATTTCTGCACACTAATCAGTATTTCACTAAATTTTAAATTGATATTTGAGCAGGAGGTGGTGAACTTTCCTCCTAATTATTGATTTGGTTATGACATTTCCAGATTGCTTTTTGCCATATCCTTATTTTCTGCAACTGTGAAGTTTGCGTGGACTCAGTGTAAAAATTGCATTACTCATTTAGCTCTGTAGCACATGTTCAGCTTGTTGCATCTGAACTCAATATGGTGCATATTTTTTCTGCTTTGCATGTGAATATAATTCAAGATGCTTGTTTTAATTTTAAATGCCTACATGATCTGGCTGTTAACTAGAGAATATTTAAGGTACTTTTCTGATTATCCATACTTGTTATTTCCAAGGGAGTTCAGAAGAATCCCTGAGAAGACAGATTTTTTTCTTTTTTGACTTTATTAATTTATGTTGTTTCAATTGTTCTGTGGGTGCATACTTTATTTTATCTTGTAAAAGGTAATCAAACTGTTTAACCAGTTGTGTGAAATTTGAAAAGCATAATTAAATTCATTAATTGCTAAAGAGCAAAGATAAGTTTATGTTTAAAGAAAAACACTTCTGAAAGGGTGTACCCCACATTTTAAGAAACACATGTAATAACAATGACAAACTATGTGGTGAACACCATTCTAAAATATTTTATGTATTAATGTAATTGATGCTCAAAAACAAGCACTTTAATCATTCGATTTTGAGAAACTGACATACAGTGAGTGTACTGACCAAGGTCAAGCAGCTAATAAATGCCAGTGTAAGGATTTAAATCCATGCAGTTCCAATTCAGAATTTGTATATTTGATCACCAAAGAATATTGCTTTTCAGGTAGTTGGATGGGTGAACTGAGGGTGCATGGACCAGGCATGAGGGGAAACAAAGGCTAAGGAGAAGTCTTAGGCTGAGCCACACCCATCTCTGTAATTCAGAGCCAAAGTGATGGAATAGCAAGAAACAATTCACTAAGATTTTATTTGTGTATGTCAAACATAGGATACAACTTCTGTACTCATTTGGAGTGAAAAAGTGGCATTTACATGGAAAATAACATACATGTTGATTCATTGCTTTCAAATGACTGATGTACATGCCAAATGAAGTAGTCCAATCTTGGATAGCTAAAAAATGTGAAGTCACTAATAATATATGATCTTTTTTATTTTATTATTTTTATTTTGGTATCATTAATCTACAATTACATGAACATTATGTTTATTAGACTCCCCTTCAGCAAGTCCCCCCCACATACCCCATTACAGTCACTGTCCATCAGCATAGTAAGATGCTATAGAATCACTACTTGTGTTTTCTGTATATACTGCCTTTCCCGTGTCCCCCCACCCACTACCTTATGTGTGCTAATCATAATGCCCCATTTTCCCCCTTTTCCTTCCCGTCCCATCCATCCTCCCCAGTCCCTTTCCCTTTGGTAACTGTTAGTCCATTCTTGGGTTCTGTGAGTCTGCTGCTGTTTTGTTGCATCAGTTTTTCCTTTGTTGTTATACTCCACAGATAAGTGAAATCATTTGATACCTGTCTTTCTCTGTCTGGCTTATTTTACTGAGCATAATAACCTCTAGCTCCATCCATGCTGCAAATGGTAGGATTTATCTTCTTCTTATGGCTGGATAATATTCCATTGTGTATATGTGCAATATATGACCTTTTGATACCAACCTCTTAAATGGTATATCTCATATTCTATAATTTTGTTCTTTTTCTGAAGATTTAAAACAGAATGTTCAACTGTGTTGGTTGCTGCTTATGGCCATGCTTATTGATTTCCCCTTTTTTTTTCAATTCCTAAGTATGAATATTCAACATCTTGCCATTAATATCAGTATTTTTATTTTTCTATTTCATCCTTATTTTTACACAATAGAAAGATGTACAGTAAATATTCAAAGTTCCAATAATTTGAACACTGAAACTGAAAAATCAAGATGATAATAGATGCAGAGCTACCATTTAATATCTTAAAATAGTGAGCTATCTGAAAATAAATAAAAATCCAAATTTGGTGTATAAAGGTAATATAATTAATATTTAAAACTTCATAGGTAAAGAAAACATATGAACATAAAGGATCTCATGTATTCATACATACCAGTAGCATCAATGTATCAAACACCATCATGGATGAAGAAACTGTGATTATTCTAATTTCTTTGATTTGTTGTCATGTACTGTGTTTATTGCATTATAATTTGTTATTGAATAATAATGTTATATAAATAACATACTGTTCTTTGCAATGAAAACTACTGCTAGCTTGTGGCCTAGGGTCATTGTATAATAGGAAAATTGGAGTTCTATATTATTTATACTGAAATGGCTGCTGAGTGATTTATTTTAGCTTTCTTTGCCTCTGTTTAGTCATCCTCAAAATGAGGAGATATAGTCAATTAATATAAAATATTGTCCAAATTCTTATACATTTTAAACTAATGAGTCTGGGGTCATTTTAAGTACTAGAGTGGATAGATAATAAGTATAAGTTGTTGATATATTATAGAAGTAATAACAGAGATCACCTCAGATTTTCCTCCTGTAAATTTAATTTCTAAAAAAGAGAAATCAATAAAATGAATGACAATATTTCAATGCAAGTAAAACCATTTCAGTTGCTGAGACCTTATGCGATGGAACTTATTATACCTCAATATTAGGCTCTGACAAAATGCTTTTTAAATTTTCAAGCCTTACTTAGTTTAGTGTAACACATGCATCATATGTACGCATATACCACACCTCTAAAAACAGTGTCTGTGCAATGAAATTTTCCCAGGTTGGAATTTTTAAAAATCTAGGTGATTGCTTGAACAAATCTTTTTCTATCCTTTACCCTTCCTTACTTTGCATCACTCAATAGCCTTTGTTTTTCAGCCCATACTATATACCAATCACTGTTCCTCATGCTGACAATAGGCCCTTGCCCTTATGCAGGAACTTACATCATAGTAGGAAAGGAGCAGAAAAAAAAAGTACAGTAAAATTAGGTAGTGAAAATATTTTTAAAGATAATTAAAGTTATGGATAATAGCTGATAGAATAGGCTGTGACTAAGGTGGCATTTTTGTATTGGGTCATTAGGGAAATTGTTCAAGAAGCGACAATGAGGTTGTGAGGGAGCCATGGGAGGGAGGGAGGAAGATGAGTTCAGGGAATACAAGCAGTGGGAAGTCCTGCAGGTGGAAAAGAAGGTAACGGAAGCTGGAGAAAAATGTGTCAGTTGGGTGTCAATAGGGCAATTTTGTAACTTGATTTATAATTTAGATTCTCAACAAGTACACATAAATATCTACTAGTTATGAAGCAGAAACCTTCTACCTCAGCTATACTGGGAGAAGCATCCACTTGGGAGTCCGAAAATCAAGGGTTTGCCTGTTGGTTTAGCACCTTGTAACTGGGTGATTACCATCTGGGCCTAAGTTTTCACACCTTTAAATTTAGACAATATTTAGTTTTCAGAAGTATTGTAAAGCTCCTACCATAATATCTTGGTACATAATAGTTACTCACACTGCAGCTATTAATTTTCTAACATTTGTACATTCCTATTCTTGAAGAAGTACAATGATATGACCTACTACATTCACATACTCCACTTCTTATTCACTCAGAAGACAGTCATGGATCATCCACTAACTGACAATTGTTAAGAAAAAGGCAGAGGAGTAGTTATCAATTCTTGTTTTAGTATATTTGGTGATAAAAAGGGTCAGGGTTGAGGGATGATTATGAATAGGGTGACTCTTCTACTCTACCAATTAGCAGGATCTGGGACACTGGCAACATAGGGAAGGGAAAATGCAAGATAAAATCTGGAGTTTTCCAAGCCTACTAGAGAATTTCCCACAAAAATATACACGGTTTGGGAGGGAGGAGCCAAGATGGTGGCATGCATAGTCCAGCAGAAATCTCCTCCCAAAAACATATATTTTTGAAAATACAACAAATTCAACTATTCCTAAAAGAGACACCAGTAGATACAGTACAACAGCCAGGCTACATCTACATCTGAGAGAACTCAGCATCACACAAAGGAGGTAAGATATAAGCTGTGGCCAGGCGGGACCCAAACTCCCCCCACCCCCAGACCCTGGTGGGAAGAAAGGAGTCAGGCTGGGGGAGATAGACCTAACCAATCTCCATGAAAAGAAATTCAAAATAAAGGTCATAACCATGCTGATGGATATTCAGAGAAAGATGCAAGAGCTAAGGGATGAAGTCCGGAGGGAGATTACAGAAATGAAATAATCTCTGGAAGGACTTAAGAGCAGACTGGATGAGGTGCAAGAGGCCATTAATGGAATAGAAATCAGAGAACAGGAACACAGAGAAGCTGAGGCAGAGAGAGATAAAAGGATCTCCATAAATGAAAGAATATTAAGAGAACTGTGTGACACATCCAAATGGAACAATATTCGCATTAGAGGGGTACCAGAAGAAGAAGAAGAGAGAAAAAAGGAAAGTGTCTTTGAAGAAATAATTGCTGAAAACTTCCCCAAACTAGGGGGAAGATATAGTTTCCCAGACCACGGAAGCACACAGAACTCCCAACAGAAGGGACCCAAGGAGGACAACACCAAGACACATAATAATTAAAATGGCAAAGATCAAGGACAGGACAGAGTTTTAAAGGCAGCTAGAGAGAAAAAAGGTCACCTACAAAGGAAAACCCATCAGGCTATCATCAGACTTCTCAACAGAAACCTTACAGACCAGAAGAGAATGGCATGATATATTGAATGCAATGGAACAAAAGGGCCTTGAACCAAGAATACTGTATCCAGCATGATTATCATTTAAATATGAAGGAGGGATTAAACAATTCCCAGACAAGCAAAAGTTGAGGGAATTTGCCTCCCATAAACCACCTCTACAGGGTATCTTAGAGGGACTGCTCTAGATGGGAGCACCCCTAAGGCTAAATAGATGTCACCAGAGAAAATGAAATCACAGCAAAGAAAGAAGACCAACCAAATACTGACTAAAGACAAAAAATAAAATCAACTACGCACAAAAACAGTCAATGGAAACACAAAAGAGCACAGAACAAAACACCCAACATATAAAGAATGGAGGAGGAGGAATAAGAAGGGAGAGAAATAAAGAACCACTAGACAGTGTTTATAACAGCTCAATAAGTGAGTTAAGTTAGACAGTAAGATAATAAAGAGCTAACCTTGACCCTTTTGTAACCACGAATCTAAAGCCTGCAAATGGCAATAAGTACATATCTTTCAATAATCACCCTAAATGTAAATGGACTGAATGCACCAGTCAAAAGACACAGAGTAATAGAATGGATAAAAAAGCAAGACCCATCTATGTGTTGCTTACAAGAGACTCACATAAAACCCAAAGACATGTATAGACTAAAAGTCAATGGATGGAAAAACATATTTCATGCAAAAACAACAGGGAGAAAAAAGCAGGTGTCGCAGTACTAGTATCATACAAAATAGACTTCAAAACAAAGAAAGTAATAAGAGATAAAGAAGGACATTACATAATGATAAAGGGATCAGTCCAACAAGAGAATATAATCACTATAAATATATATGCACCCAATACAGGAGCACTGGCATATGTGAAACAAATACTAACAGAATTAAAGGAGGAAATAGAATGCAATGCATTCATTATGGGAGACTTCAACACACCACTCACTCCAAAGGACAGATCCACCAGACAGAAAATCAGTATGGACACACAGGCACTGAACAACACACTAGAAAGGATGGACCTAATAGACATGTATATAATTCTACATCCAAAAGCAACAGGATACACATTCTTCTCAAGTGCACATGTGCTCCAGAATAGACCACATACTAGGCCACAAATAGAGCCTCAGTAAATTCCAAAAGATTGAAATACTACTCACCAACTTTTCAGACCACAAAGGTATAAAACTAGAAATAAATTGTACAAAGAAAGCAGAAAACACATAGAAGCTTAACAACATGTTCCTAAATAATCAATGGATCAATGACCAAATTAAAATAGAGATCAAGCAATATATGGAAACAAATGACAACAACAACACAAAGCCCTAACTTCTATGGGATGCAGCAAAAGCAGTCTTAAGACGAAAGTATATGGCAATCCAGGCATATTTAAAGAAGGAAGAAAAATCCCAAATGAGAAGTCTAACGTCACAATTATTGAAATTGGAAAAAGAACAAATGAGGCCTAAAGTCAGCAGAATGAGGGACATTGTAAAGATCAGAGAAGAAATAAATAAAATTGAGAAGAATAAAACAATAGAAAAAAATCAATGAAACCAAGAGCTGGTTCTTCGAGAAAGTAAAGAAAATAGATAACCCTCTAGCCAGACTTTTTAGGAGAAAGAGAAAATCAACACACATCAACAGAATCAGAAACAAGAAAGGAAAAATCACGACAAACCCCACAGAAGTACAAAGAATTATTAGAGAATACTATGAAAGCCTATATGCTAACAAGCTGGAAAACCTAGAAGAAAGGGACAACTTCCGAGAAAAATACAAACTTCCAAGACTGACCAAGGAAGAAACAGAAAATCTAAACAAACCAATTACTAGCAACGAAATTGAAGCAGTAATCAAAGAACTACCCAAGACCTAAACCCCTGGGCAATGATGGATTTACCTTGGAATTTTATCAGACATACAGAGAAGACATAATACACATTCTCCTTAAAGTTTTCCAAAAAATAGAAGTGGAGGGAATACTCCCAAACTCATTCTATGAAGCCAGCATCACCCTAATACCAAAACCAGGCAAAAACCCCAACAACAAAAATAAAACTACAGACCAATATCCCTGAGGAAAGTAGATGCAAAAAACTCAACAAAATACTACCAAACCGAATTCAAAAATACATCAAGACGATCATACACCATGACCAAGTGGGATTCATCCCAGGGATGCAAGGATGGTACAACATTCGAAAATCCATCAACATCATCCACCACATCAACAAAAAGAAGGACAAAAACAACACGATCATCTCCATAGATGCTGAAAAAGCATTTGACAAAATTCAACATCCGTTCATGATAAAAACTCTCAACAAAATGGACATAGAGGGCAAGTACCTCAACATAATAAAGGCCATATATGATAAACCCACAGCCAACATCATAGTGAACAGCAAGAGGCTGAAAGCTTTTCCTCTGAGATGGGGAACAAGACAGGGATGCCCACTCTCCTCACTGTTATTCAACGTAGTACTGGAGGTCCTAGCCATAGCAATTAGACAAAACAAAGAAATACAAAGAATCCAGATTGGTAGAGAAGAAGGTAAGCTATCACTATTTGCAGATGACATGATATTGTACATAAAAAAACCTAAAGACTCCACACCAAAACTGCTAGAACTAATATCGGAATTCAGCAAAGTTGCAGGATACAAAATTAACACACTGAAATCTGTGGCTTTCCTATACACTAACAATGAACTTACTGAAAGAGAGATCAGGAAAACAATTCCATTCACAATAGCATCAAAAGAATAAAATAGCAAGGAATAAACCTAACCTAGGAAGTGAAAGACCTATACCCTGAAAACTACAAGACACTCTTAAGAGAAATTAAAGAGGTCACTAACAAATGGAGACTCATCCCATGCTCCTGGCTAGGAAGAACAAATATCGTCAAAATGCCTATCCTGCCCAAAGCAATATACAGATTCAATGCAGTCCCTATCAAATTACCAACAGCATTCTTCAATGAACTGGAACAAATAGTTCTAAAATTCATATGGAACTGCCAAAGACCACGAATAGCCAAAGCAATCCTGAGAAGGAACAATAAAGTGGGGGGATTCTTGCTCCCCAGCTTCAAGCTCTACTACAAAGCCACAGTAATCAAGACAATTTGGTACTGGAACAAGAACAGAGCCACAGACCAGTGGAACAGAATAGAGACTCCAAACATTAACCCAAACAGATATGGTCAATTAGTATTTGATAAAGGAGCCATGGACATTCAATGGGGAAATGACAGTCTCTTCAACCAATGGTGCTGGGAAAACTGGACAGCTACATGTAGGAGAATGAAACTAGATCACCATCTAACCCCATGCACAAAAGTAAATTCAAAATGGATCAAAGACATGAATGTAAGTCATGAAACCATAAAACTCTTAGAAAAAAACACAGGCAAAAATCTCTTAGGCATAAACATGAGTGACTTCATGAACATATCTCCCTGGGCAAGGGAAACAAAAGCAAAAATGAACAAGTGGGACTATATCAAGCTGAAAAGCTTCTGTACAGCAAAATACACCATCAATAGAACAAAAAGGTGTCCTGCAGTATGGGAGAATATATTCATAATTCACAGATCTGGTAAAGGGCTGACATCCAAAATATGTAAATAGCTCAAACACCTCAACAAACAAAAAGCAAATAATCCAATTAAAAAATGGGCAGAGGAGCTGAATAGACAGTTCTCTAAAGAAGAAATTCAGATGGCCAACAGACACAGGAAAAGATGTTCCGCATCGCTAATCATCAGAAAAATGCAAATTAAAAACACAATGAGATATTACCTCACCCCAGTAAGAATCACCACCATCCAAAAGACAAACAACAAATGTTGGTGAGGTCGCGGAGAAAAGGGGACCCTCCTACACTGCTGGTGGGAATGTAAATTAGTTCAACCATTGTGGAAAGCAGTATGGAGGTTCCTCAAAAAGCTCAAAATAGAAATACCATTTGAGCCAGGAATTCCGCTTCTAGGAATTTACCCTAAGAATGCAGCAGCCCATTTTGAAAAAGACAGATGCACCCCTATGTTTATTGCACACTATTTACAATAGCCAAGAAATGGAAGCAACCTAGTGTCCATCAGTAGATGGATGGATGAAGAAGATATGGTACATATACACAGTGAAATATTATTCAGCCATAAGAAGAAGACAAATCCTACCATTTACAACAACATGGATGGAGCTAGAGGGTATTATGCTCAGTGAAATAAGCCAGGTGGAGAGAGACAAGTACCAAATGATTTCACTCATCTGTGGAGTATAAGAACACAGAACCCAAGAATGGACTAACAGTTACCAATGGGAAAGGGACTGAGAAGGATAGGTGGGAAGGGAGGGAGAAGTGCAGGGGAAAAAGAAAGGGAGCCTTACGATTAGCATGTGTAGTGGGGGAATCACGGGGAGGGCTGTGCAACACAGAGAAGACAAGTAGGGATTCTGCAGCATCTTACTATGCTGATGGACAGTGACTGTAATGGGGTTTGTGGGGGGGGACTTGGTGAAGTGGACAGCCTAGTAAACATTATGTTCTTCATGTAATTGTAGATTGAACTAACAGTTACCAAAGGGAAAGGGACTGGGGAGGATGGGTGGGAAGGGAGGGATGAGGGGAAAATGGGGCATTACGATTAGCACACATAATGTAGTTGGGGGTGGCACGGGAAAGGCAGTATATACAGAGAACACAAGTAGTGATTCTATAGCATCTTACTATGCTGATGGACAGTGACTGTAATGGGGTATGTGAGGGGGACTTGATAATGGGGGGAGTCTAGTAACCATAATGTTGTTCAGGTAATTGTACATTAATGATATCAAAATAAATAAATAAATAAATAAATAAATAAAGGAATGATGCTGAATATGATGGACATTTAGAGCTATGAGAAGGGGAAAGGATGCAAGGAGGAAGTCACATAGGATATTACTGTTAATAAAACAGAACCTGTCTCTGTTTTCCATTTGAAGGTTTGCATAGACATTTCACCTCTTGGACAGTGTTATTTTTAGAATGACAATAAAGTGTGGGGTAAATTATGTTAATGGAGTATCTTCATAAATCCACAAACTGCCTTCCTGCATACTACTTACCTGTGCTTTTTCAGGTGGAATTTGTGAATTGAACACGGTATTCAGCTTTTTTATTTTCTATCTACTGCATCCTTTTCTCATCATTGCTGAAATAAAATGATTCTGCTCACGTAGCTGGACATGCTTAGGATATAGAAGAGGTTTTGTTACATTTTTCTTCCTGTAGATGCAATTTATATTAGCTTGCTTCAAGGGTCACAGAATAAAACTAATGAAGAACATAGAGAAAATCATGTCTTTTTGCTTTGAAGTTGAGTTCCCTCTCACTTTGCTCCCACCTATCTATCCCATCCATCCCTGCTCCTCAAGCACATTTATGCTCAGTCTCTACCTGGCTCATTTCTCTCAGCACTAAGGGCCAGGGGCATTTATCCTTTCTCAGTTTCAATGGCCACCTGTACTGATGCTTCCCGATTTTGTAGGAATTTGCTCCTGATATGAAGACCCATATATTCAAACCTTTCTTGACTCCTCAATTAGACCTTTTGCATGTGGCTCAAAGTGAAAGAATTTGCTTACTTAAATCTGTTTCTGTATTCCTATCACACCCAACAATAATACTCTTCACCTACGCTACTCATGCCAGAAGCCTAGAAAGTATCATTGGTTCTTCACTCTCCATTAGCCTTCACAATCTCTCAATTATCAAGAACTGTCAATACTGTCATTTTAATTTCTTATACGTCTGTCCTCTACTTTCCATCTGCAATGAAACCTTACTGCCTCATTTTAGACCATTGGCATATGTCACCTGAACTACAGTTTACCTCATAAATGTTTTTGCTTCCATTCTTGTCCTCCCTACTAAGCAATTATCAATACTGCTGCCATGCTGATCTTTTCACACATGAATTGGACACTGCCACTTATCTACTATAATCCTCAAAAGTCTCATCATTGTCTTCAAGTTAAAACCCAGAATGAAATAAGAGCTCCTCCAAAAAGCCTTCCCTGATTTTATGAAATCAGAAGTAGGTGTCTCTATGTGCTCCTTAGGAAAACAGCAGCCAGTACTAATTACTACTGTGACCTATCACATTCTAGCGTGTCTACTGGATGGCCTCTGCTCCCATAGGTACTCTGCCCCCAAAAGAAGCTCAATTCATAGTAACTACTTAAGTCTTTGTTAAAAAAACAACTGAACACTTCTTCACACTGAGATGTTGTTATAAAGCTTAATGATGCTATCTGAATAGATGTGGACTATCCTTTTTTCTGCCTAATAAAAGAAAAGTTTATGAAGTGGTTAGCCTAATATATAGAAAATTATTATTGCCTTTTAAAATTCATTTTCAAGTAGCTTTTACAGGGCTGAGTAGACATAATCATTGACATTTTTGAAAATTCTGTCAAAAAAGTAATAAATATAATTTGAACATACATTTGAGTTTTAGGTTAAAAAAGCCTTGTATTCTATGATTTCAACTATGTTCATTATTCACAGTTATGAATAAATTGTCTTTTGTTAGTAAAATCATTCTTTACTAATGGGTATGAATATATTTAAGTATAATCAATGTACTAGAAAATAGAATTAAAAAAAGAATTTTTTTCTGTAAAAAGGGAAGAAATTAGAAGACATTTTCAGATTGTTTTCTAGAAGAAAATTTTAAACTAGCGAAACTAGGCAATCAGTCTTCTCCAACATTCTCATTCTTGATACTCTCTACTCCATAAGCATCATAATTCAGAAGATTATTGGTGAGTATTCTTTTGTCATTGCAGACCAAACTAGTCTATTGCTCTGATAAATGCTATATGTTGATTAGGGGGCTTACAAACACCAGCTATTCAGGTGCAGAATCAAGTTCAAAATTGTTTCTAAAAATCAAATCTCTTGTTATGGTAGGATGAAAGCTTTCACACACAGAAAGAAAATGTGTCTATGAAATAGGAGACTTAAAAAGCTCAGTGAAAAAAGGAAACTATAATAAAAAGAGTGAAAGAGGAAAATACATTTCAGCAGCAGGAAATGGCATGACAAGACAAAAAAAGAACAAAAATACAGAAAGACAAGTGAGAGAACTAAGAGTTAAAATTAATGACAAAAAAATAAAAGGTCTGCCTACAGAAAGGAAATATATAGGAGAACAAAAGGATTTTCCAATTATAGGTTTATGTTTCAATGCCCAAATATTACTATATTTTAAGAATGTCAGGATAGTATTTCTTATATTGTATTTATTCCTTTAATTTTCTTAAATTTAGAAGTGTAGCTTTCTTCACTTTGGACAACAAATTTATGGCACACAGAAAATCAGTGTATCCTGAATACAGTGGCCTACAACTGGTTTGGCTTGGCACATAGGGCACTTTGAACTGGTTGAATCCTTAATAACTGGGCTGTGACACTCTAGCTGAGCAGGTTCTTACTTATTCTTTAATTGTTTTTCTTTTCAAATAATTAAGATTATCACAAAGAAGACAGTAAAATAAGGGTAGACAGCTTTCTTTTAGGTAAAATGTTGCTTTATTCTGCAATCTTCAGCATCTCAGGAATTTAACACTCAAAAGTTATTTCTTCTCTTTTTTTAGTGCCTTCTTTCTGTTACTGATGTGTAGATATTTTAGATTTATGTCAAACATATACAGGTAGACTATACTAATATAAATAAAATATTAATATTAACATGAAACATTAAACAAGTAAACTTCATAGAGCTATCATAATAGCAGATGAAAAGTTCCAAAACATAAACCAATATTCTTTTTAATTTTCTCCACAAACTAACAATGAAGTGATATAACTTTCTCATTTGTCAAAGTGATTATGAAAGCTCATGCCAAAGAAACAAACAAATACATAACTCTGGAGCTAAAGCAAATGTGAAAAATGTTAATTTCCTAGGTTTAAAAGCTTTTAATGCTACTCAACACAAATTTGTTGGGATTTTGCTATCTTGAATGCACTGTGTTAGAAAGGTAATCCACAGGGAGGGGAGTAAAATGAAAGGAGAATGTATAGGTAATCATACAGCAGGGCAGAATGTAATCATTTCTACAAGCAAAATGCTCGCAAGGAGCATGAAATGTTCAAAGAAGTCATAACTAAGTGAAGAATCAAGAAATCTATGGCGGATTTGTCATGGGAGATGGGTCTCTAAGGATGGATAGGGTTATGAAGATAGAGACATAGGGTATGTCTATTCTATTTCCACTGTGATTCTTCAAGTTTAGGTATTCATCTTATTTTATCTATTACCTTTTTGCTGATTTGTTCCTGCAGTTCCAGTTTTCCATATAAAACCTCCTTTACGTGACCTCACTGGAAATTAACCATACCAAATTAATCTGTCTTCTGAATAAACCACATTTTTTTCAAATCGCTTTGCCTCTACTCATAGTATTCTCTCTGCTTGCTTCATTGCTTTCTCTTCCCTTCCCTTAAAAAGGTTGCAAAACGAGTATAGAAGGCTTAGTTCAACTGCAGTGTATTCCTTGACCCCTCCAGGATTGTGTGATCTCACAGTTATTTCCTCAATCTCTCGTGTTGTTTGGTTACTGTGTCTTATACTGTTTCACTTCATTTATAAGCTGCTCCTCCAAGCAAACTATGAGATCCCTAAGAGCATGGGCGGTGATAAAGTCCTCTCTGTACCCTCGGGCCCAGTGTCCCTCCGATGGTGAGGATTCAGTATCTGCGCATAACCCTGATGAAATCGGTTCTTCGCGGAAGAGCAGTATGCCCAGGCAGAACAAGGGCTTGGACGGCAAGGTTCACAGAAGCAGCGACTGATACCAAAAACCTGACCCTGGACTCTCGGGCTGGGCTCTTCCTCTGACTGTGGGTCACTAACAGGAGCACACTGAAGGCTAAGGCCATGCTATGGAAACCCGCAGCGCTGCTGGAAGCGGCGACACAGAGGTCTATAATCCTCTAGTGCTTCAATGAACCTTTCCAGCCGTTATCTAAATGTGTCTCTTCAGCAACCTCAAGTGGCTCTTCATTCTCTCCGGGATGAGGGAACACCTCCCTTTCTTGCAGACTGAGGGGAAAGAACAGCGGACTTTCCTGGGGCTGAAAGCGGGATTTCTTCTCCAGAAAGGAGGTACATTTTCCACCCGCCTACCCGAGCTGCAGGAGGTCACAGCGAAGGCGCCCTGTGTCTCCCTCCTGCAGGAAGGGTCTGACGCCCGGGGACCCGCTAATCAGGCTCATGCAACGAGGGCGTCTCGGGGCGCGGCCTCCGGCGGCCGCGCCGCACTGCTCCCCACGGGGCCCTGCGCCCTGCGCTGTGCCGGCCGCGCGCCCGCGGCGGGGTGGGGGGAGGCCGCCGGAGCGGCCCTTGGGGCAGGGTGTCCCCCGGCCTCTCTAGGCGCTTCCCCGCCGCGCTGCGCTCGCTTCCACACCTCCCCTCTCTAGGCACCGCGCGTTTTTTTCTTTTTCTTTTCTTTTTCTGGCTAAGTAACTTTTGCATTCGCGCCTCCCCCGAGTCCTGGGGACCAGAGGCGGTGCCGAGCCTGGGGGCGGTTCCTTGGCAGCGTTGGTTCTTGTTGGAGCCAGACTTTTGCTCCTGGGCTTGGTTTGCATCATCCCCATCACACCCTCGGGAGAGGGGAGCGACCCCCTTTCAGTCCCAGCTTCCGGCTCCGAGCTGCCCCTTCTCTCAGCCACAGCATTCTCTGCCAATTTTTTTTTCTTTCTCCCTCCTCTCCTCCATTTGTTGCTTTATGTTCCCCACTCTCTGAGCAACGATGGTTGATTTGGAGAGCGAAGTGCCCCCTCTGCCACCCAGGTACAGGTTCCGGGATTTACTGCTAGGGGACCAAGGATGGCAAAACGATGACAGGTGAGTGGTGTGCGGCAGTGTTTTCCGTATAACAGCTGAAAGACACAGAGAAGGGAAAGCAAAAGGGGACGGGAGAGGCTAAAAAGGGAGCCAGAGACTGGGGGATGGGGTAAAGGGACTCAGATATGTCTCTCCATTTTGACTCTATAAAGAAATAACTATAAAAAAAGAAACTCTTCTTTTTCCCTTCCTTATCCTTGCAATGTATTTACTGAATTTATTTGGTGCTTATTCTTTTGTCTATCTGTGCCTTCCTAGGGTGTGTATAAGGCTGGCATGAGAGGTATAGCACATCCAAATGGCACGCAGTATCAGTGCCAAATAATTTTCATTTTTTTCTCCCTCAGGTTGTTAATCAAATTCGAAAATCTATCCAAGTTGATTGAAAAAGCACGTTAGAAACTTACAGTCTCCTGCACCTACATAATTACTCCCTCAGTGTTGTCTTGCTAAGGCGTCCACCTGCCACTGGGAATTTGACGCTTTTTAAACATTTGGATTTGCAGGTAGACAATTGTTTTATATATGTAACAGGTAGGGAAAATGGCAATATTTGCAAGGGAAAATACTCACTTTGAACAGGTAACTGAGACTGTTACTGATAATGGTGTTTGTAAAGCAGGACCCAATCTTTTCATAATTAATGTAGTTTTAGCCTAAATAGTAGACATGTCACAAAGTTAAAGCTAGAATATTTAATATTAGAAAAATATTGCTGCTGTTTTATCTATGGCATTACTTAAACTTATGAAATTCCTCCCCCTGTCTCTTTCTTATTATTTGAAAAACATTTTGTATTTCATTGAATTTAATATTTTCTGGAATAGTCATTCCACTTACCACATATCCTTGTTTTAAAATAATATATGTATATACCAACTAGGCTCTCAACTTAATTGAAATGTTTTCTTGAAGTTCAGTTTGGTATTGTTATTCTATCTTAATTACATAAAAGATCCATTATTGGTCAGATTTAAAATTTTTTTCTCATGCAGCCCTGGGAAATACCCTCCTTTTCCTTACCATTTCTGCTCCCTGTATCAACTTCTATCTCTGCACACAGGGGGTTTTATCTTGGGCATCACTTATGGACTTCTTTGGTCTCATATTAGTAATTTAAAGGGATATGGATGTTTCATAGAGGATAATATTTCAATCTCCTCTTTTTAGGCAAAAACACATATTGGATAAAAATTAAAAGAATAAATACCAATTTACCAGTATGCTTGGAAATAAAGTGTTCTGCTTGTCTGAAGATAAAGAAAATAATATCTAAGCAAATTAGTGCTAATTATCACTTATAAATTCTAGCAGCCCAGTTAATGACTTATCAAGTACAGCATAGAGTTCATAGTGATTGAATCTATTTGAATTTGTTACTTCAGGACCTCTGAATCCTCACGCAGAACGGAAATCCTCCTCCTGTAGAAAGTGTGAAATAGGCTAAATGCATAGAGGACATACTTGTACTTGGTGTGCTGTCTGCTCTTTGATACTGTTCCCAGTATATTTATTGCTCATGCAGTTGCCCTCATTTCTCTAATGACACTGTAGATGTATTTTAGTGATTAAGAATTTTGATTAGTTGACTTAAGGGAATCACTGATGGTTTAAAAATCAAGTTTTGCACATTAAAATATATTATAATTTTGTTTATGCTATATATTATAATGAAAGTTTATGCTAGCCCAACTGTAACTTAAAAATTAGATATTTTCTATTAAATGTGGTATTAAACATTTAAAAATTTGTTAATCGATTTTTAAAGATTTGACATTTTGTGGCTTCATGAACAATTAGTATTTAGCTTTGGTTCCATTTATTGTCTTGAAGACAAGATCTTTGGATTAATAAGGACCCAAGCTTCAATCCTTGGCTTACTTCTTCACTAGCTGAGGGGCTTTGAGCAAGTCATTCAGTCATTATTAGATTAAATATTTTATTTCTGTAAGGTACAAGACTAGGATTTAGTTGGTGCTGAGCACTGGCTAGTGCTATATGTTAATTATGCTATATATATATTATATATGTATGTATATGTGTATTATGTCTCTCTCTATATAAAACTATTATATATGTCATATATGTAGGCACACACACACACTATTATGCTATCTCAGTCAATCCACATACAGTCCCTGAAATGTGGGTAATTATTTTAGGGCCTAGGAAATTAAGTTTCTGGGAAATTAAATATTTGTCATGTAATATGTCTTGTAGTGTAAAGATGACACTTGGGCTCAGTTATTTGTGACTCAAATTCCTCAAGAAGCTCCCAACTTCTTTCTATTTAATTTGAGTTTTTAAGAATAATTTTACAGCATCTAACATATTTCAGGTGCTCATTAAATTTTAGTTTCCTTCTTCACTTCTGATATGCAGTTTGCAATTCTTTCATGTTTTTTTAAGAATCCGAAGTTAATATGCAATAAGTAAAGTCATCTTTTTTGTCTTTAATATGGTCACAAATTCCTCTTTGCAGTTTAGTCTAAGTAGCCATCTTATTCTACTCAGTTTTCTTCATGAACTCAGTTCCTCCAGAGTTGAGGAGGGAGTACTCTCTCGTCTTGGCTTGTACCAACAGGTACATTTCGTTTCAGCTCATATTCTGTAGGCTATTTTCTGTGAAAACATTTTGAGTTTTTTTGTGTTTTGTTTTGTTTTCTCCCCCAGTTTCAGGAGCACACCAGGGCTGCTTGGAGACCAAGTCAGAACTGCCCCTGAGTATATAGGGAGCTATTAGATAAGTAGCTTACCTTCTTAGCTTTTTTGTTGGGATAATTCTGAAGCATGTCCTATACTTTGTCCAGTGGAACTGAGCTCCAGTTGCCTACAGTAGTAACTGCCTTAATGTTGTAAGATTCATTGGTTTCCTTCTCCCTTCCTCCCTACTGGTATTTTCTGGGATCAGTTCTCGAATGAACTACTTACGCTCCAATCCTTATCTAATCCAAAGTGTCTTTCTGGGGAAATCTGAACTAAGATGAATATCTATCCTCTTGATCTAGAGGCACATCCTAGAAATGATGGGGGAATTAGATGATGGGAAAGTAGTTATTTTCTACCTTGTTCTTCATTTTAAGAATTTTAAATTAAATCTTAGTATGGTATGATTCAGTGGCATGTGAAAATGAGTGAGGCATTCGATAGGTGTATGAGGGGGTATTTAAGAGATAATTTTGTTGGTCCTATCAGGATATAGGAAGTGTGTAATACATATCATCTATTTTATGTGAACTAAGCTTGGATAGTCTGCTTAAATTTATATTGTATCACCTTTTGTTAGGAAAACATATGCATATACATACATGTAATGTACAATGAGTATATTTGTGTATATGTATATGATAGATCTGTATGAAATGCATATGTAATATATATATATATACACACACTCTGTGTGTGTACATGTGTCATACGTAATTACCTCTCCATTTATATTCTGATATCCTTTTCTGAGTAGGACCTAATGGAACAAAGTTAGACACAGCAGTACAGAGATAATTTAGCACATGAATAACAGTTCTGTGAGGCCATGAAATAAGTCTGAGAGTTGTAAATGAGAATAATCTTTATGTCTAGGGTTGTCTATTGATATTTGATGCACATTTATTTCTTTGTCATCCTGAGTAAAACACAAAAATCTAGTTCAAATGGTTCATGTAATACTTCTTTAATGGTGATTCAGCTCATATTTGAATGCAGGATATATCTTAGGGCCTCATTAAGGTAGGCTTGGAGAAAAATATAAGGAAGAATATGAAAAGAAATAGTGCTTGATCAGGAACTATTCACAGATATAAGTAGAGAATTTCCCTCCAGAATATTGATAACGTTGCCTATGTTACAATGATATCCTTGCCAAATTTCCATCTTAAGACTGTCAAGAAAATCATATACCATTTTAGATAGGATATTCTGTGTTTGCTTGAAAATGAAGTATCTGAAGTCACTATATTACAGATGGCATAAAGTATTCAATATATTTTAATAGAATATTTAGAATACTTCATTCCTTCAAAGTTACTCTATGATCGAAACTGATATGACTAGAAACTGAATTTAACTATAATATGTACAATTGTACTGTTGAAATCCATTGTTTACTGTTTTAATATTTCTGTGATTCATAAAACAATAAAGATTTAGAATGTTCTCTTGCTATTAAGTGTTGGAAAATTTCAGGTTTTAAATGCCTTCAGAGAGCTAGAACAAGCCCTTCTCAAGCTTCATCATGACTTAGTAATTTTAAAGTTTGGAACACATGCACTTGATGTGGAAAAATTGTCACAACTGTGGATAAATTACTGTTAATGGATAATTCTCAGTTGCAATCATATAGGAGTAGGCTATTTATTTAATTAACACCATTCTTGTTTTCAAATACCTGGTCAGTTGTTTCAATCCCAGTAATTTAAAGTGTATCTTTCATATTTTACAGGTGGCATTTAAAAGTAACTCCAGTAAAGAGTACAATTCAATCAATTAATAGTTTAAGAGATATTTATAAAATGAGGAAAATGTTTGGATAGCTTTTGGAGTATGTGTAATTTTAGATGTCATACAATGCAGATATTAGTTTATATAATCAAATTGAATTGGGAAAATGGGTTTTGGATGACATATTGCACAATTATATAACTAACCAATTTATCTTCCATTGTAAATGGCATACTATTCAAAAAGTAACCATTTGATGTAAAGTACTTATTCTAAGTTTGTAAGTTCAGGTCAGTAAATATAGATTTAAAATATTTTAAGTGTTATTAAAAAGAATTAAATGTTATTTTTTACTGTTATATAGCAGAATCAACAATACATATACATTATCTATGAAATGATTTGAAAATTTCTTGTTAGAAAGAGAATCCAGACAACGTTGTGTTTCTTAGTATGGCCTATGAAATTATGGGCAATCCCCATGAATGAGGCAATACAAAATTACCTACTAGTGAAGCAGGTAATGGTGCAGAAAATGACTTTAGATATATATAGTATAATACCTAAAATGCAGAGACAAATGCATTGTTTAGTATTATTTTTACATAGTTACCAATAACTCAGACATTAATATTATATATAAAAATGTATGTGATTTCTTCCTTTTGACCTGCTCTTATAAGTTAAACTGGAATGTGGTTTTTCAAAGTTACTTAGAATTTGTTTTTAAAGTTTGATTCCATTTAACCACTCTTATGTATCCACTTTCTGTAAACAGTTATGTATTAGTAATAGCTCTTTTGTGAGTATTACACTTTTAATTTTTTGGAGTACCACTATATATAATAAGCCTTAGATAAGGGAGATTGGAATGTAGTGATTTCATTTTCCACATGAAAATGTGACCTTTTGAGGAAATTAAATTTCTTCTAAATAGTTTCTCTATTGCAGCTTCAATTTATTCTTTAGGATGGGTGCAAAACCATACTTCCAGATGGATGACCAATAAAATGACTTCAGCCAACTTAATTTAAAATTATTAACATTAACACATTTTTCTCTTTCTTTATTAGTAATGTACCTCAACTTCTATAAAAATAGATTAAAAAGGCAATATAAGAAATAATACAAATGAAGGCTCAACACTCATAGTTTTGTTCTTCATTATTAGTACAAAATAAAAAATAAACTAACAATATATTTAGTTGTAATGTGTGCTTGTATCCTGGCTATGCTTTTATCTTTCTGCTGTTGTTAACAGCAAATGTGATACTTTACTGGCTTTTCCAAATCATATTCTTGTTTATGAAAATGTTTTATATGCTCATAAATTAATTTGTCATTGATGGCTCATCTGTTTTTGTTAGGATATTTAGTTGTTGCCAGTGTAGTTTTAATTATATGTCATGTTTGTCTGCTACCTTTATAAAATGAAGCAAAAGGAAATATTTTTTTTACAGTGAAACTTGATCAGTTGCTTTATATGTTTATAGTACAAAATTAAATTAGCTTTGCCTTTTCTGAGAAATATATAATACCTTGGTCAAGATGTTTTTATATTAATGCTTTTCCTAAGTTTTAAATTGCTAACTTAAAACTTCTCTGTGAAAGTACTCAAAGCAGGAGATGACGATCCAGAAAGGCGGTCACTTTCACTCTGTGACAGTCCTGGACTGGACGTGGGGATGTTTTTGTTTTATTCATTTTAATGGGTCGTGAAAAATGTCTTTTCCTAAGGATCTTAATCATCAAGCAGCAATAAAGTTGCAATTTAAGAGAAAATCACTTGAGGGATAGAGAAGAAAAGGGTGCATCAGGAACAATGACTAAATCTTGTCCTCAGGACAAATTCAGAATTGGTTGTGTGAAGTTGTAGAAAGTAGGATGCAAGTATCATCCAAAAAATGGCAAAGCTGTAACACAATTTGTTGTGTTTATTTGGAGTCTTAGGGATTGCAATCTGGTAACACAGATTGGGGAGGAAACTCAAACGTGTGTTCTGATGAAGGTAAAGGTCCTAGGGCTTTTAAAGGTAAACTCAGAGGGGGCTTTACGTGAGTTTGAGAAAATTATGATGGTCTAAAGCTGTTATAATCTACATTTAGCATACGTAATTGGTTGCTAAGATTATTCACAGTGCAAAAAATCCACTTTGTTACAGGCAGCAGTTCTTTGTCCAGAATGTTTACCATTTGACAGAAAACAAAGTTAAACATTCTTCTGAGAACAGTTTCAGAGAAGAAGACATGCATAGACCTTATTTACTTAATGGCCCCCCGACCCTATTTTGGTGTCACGTCAGCGTCAGGGCTAGCTCCACTTTGTCTGCATCAACACAAGTGATCGTGGGGGAGCTGGAGGCCCTTCTCATGCTGACTGTGCTGCACGGCCTGAGAAGATATGGATAAGCAGAGCTAGAAGCTTCTTTCTGGTAGAAGTAGTGGTGATATGTTAAATTTTTAGAGTTGGCAAGCAAATGACTAAACTTTGTGAAGACACATAATATATATAAAGACTGAACATAGATATATATTCCAAACTTGCAATTCAGTAAAATATCGAACATTGTTAATTTGTTCCAACATTTAAATAATCCATATTAGATACCTAATATGAATTCATAAATAATGATTATTATTCTTTATGTTAATTAACATAGAAACCAAGAAATTTACCACATAATATAATCATGAGCTTTACTTTGAAAAGCACATTATTAGCTTTTTTTTTTGCCTGAAACAATCATTAATGTTAGGAAATTTTCTAATGTTACTTAGTATGTCACTGTAATTTTCTAAGTCATACACCCTGCATTATAGAGCCAGGGCTGTGTTGTTCCTTAGGAGCTGAATTTCCCCTGTATGGCCTGTGTGCAGCTAACCATCCCAACCTCCTAACCATCTCTCCAACCTAAAGCTTTGTTTGTGTATGTTTGGGCTCAAAATTTGTCCCAGCAACTGGGTATTGCATGGTCCCAGGCCCCCGTGATTCAGAACATACATCTCTGATGTAGACTAGTGACCGTGCACGTGCTTGTAGCGGATGAACACAAACCTCGGCTCCAGGAGGTCGAGGAAGCCCTGTGAAAATGGCTGTGGGTCCGTGGCATCTGATCATCTCGAAGCAGAAGAGTGGGTTAGAAATTTCTGGATTTGATTTCTATAACTAGATATAACTAGAACAAGCTGAGCCAAAGAGAATCTAAGGTGTAGAATTATTTCAAGGAAAGGAGAAGTAATTGCACATACTTGGGAAAATAAATCATTTATGTAAACTAATTCAGTGTACCAGTGCTATTAGATTTGTCTACTTTGGGAAGTGGAGATGGATCCGGAATTGGGAAGTGGATAAGTTATATTGGGAAGGAAGGAACTTGGCTTGGTGTTCCAGGGAAGTCAGATACAGTGAGACGAGAAAGCGAAGTAAGTTTTAATGCACTCTGTAAAAGTAACAGAGCCGGCTGCCTAAGGTGAGACAGGCCCAGGTGCTCATTCTGAGGCTTCCTTCTTGGGGTTTCAGCGGGGCAGAGAGGCCCTTGATTGACAGTTCTCGCTTCTCTAGGCTTGTTCTGATTGGTGGAATGAAGCCAGGGGCTGGGCCCTGTCTGTGCTTCTGATGTTTCTTATCTCGGGGAACCCTGGACATTTCTTGAGTCACTCTTGGACCCTGTGGCTTCATCTGATTAACTTTCTCAGTCATTTCTGGCTCTGGCTCTATCTGATCAACTTCCTGAGTCATTTCTGGGGGTCCCTTTCTCCTTTTCATCCTGCTCATTTCTATCTCTGCCTAACATTTAGTGGCTGGAAAGCCTTAGTGACCTAGAAGAAACAGGGGGAGAATGCTCCTGGATGTGGGGGGGGGGGAGGGTCAGTGAAAAGGGGGACTGAGGATAGTGAGATTTCTCTCCACGATTTTATCTTGGGTGGATTGTATTTATCTCTATCTTTTTGACAAATAGAAGCAGTGAAGGGAAACAGAACCAGAAGCCCATATTGTCAAGCTTGGCTGTTCTGTAGGGGACTGCAGCTGGCAGCAAGTCCCCAGCCCATTTCCTGTTTAGAGTCTTAACTGGGTTTCTCTTTGGAACTGTACTTTCAATCCACTGAGCACTACTGCAATTAAGCCATGGCTTTTAACAGTGAGAATTATTTCCGTCTGTATGTACATTCCCTGAACTCAGAGTTGTATTACTTCCAATATTCAGAGTACGTACATATGTGTAAGTAATGGACTCTGCATATCAAGCAAAAAAGCAGTGCATCTGAAAAATAAAGGACAGCTTGTTCTTGGTTTTCTTGCCCTGGACTTGCCACACAATCATAATGATGAATTGTTATTACAAGGGCACACTTAGCCCATCTTGTAAATCACTGTGAATAGGGTTTTAAAAGCAGATTAACACATTTCAACCTCATTTGACTCCCTGTGGGAAAATGTGTAAATTGTCCACATATTAAAAACAACCAGTTATTAACAGCAAGGAGCAGATGTGTGGTTTAATAATGGACAGCCTGCTGGTTTCAGGTCTGTTAAAAATTGAAATAACACTCGATCCCTTAGGAATCAGAAAAGGGTGATCAGTAAACCGCACAAGTACCAGTAAAGAGTGACGGCAATGACTTTAGTCATGATCTCACTGTGGTGATCACATTGGCAAGTTGTAGTTGGAAGCATTCACTATTTGTTTTTATTTGTTGCCTATCTCCCCACAAAAGTTCATGTGCTTTTTAACCTATTTCTACTGAAAATTCAGAAGATAAAAGTGAATGGATGATATTGAATATAGTACTTAACACAATGACAGGAAATATTAACCAAGAGCTTAATACATACCATACATTCTAAGCATGTTACATGTATTATTTCATTTGATCTTCACACCAACTCTGAGGAATTCAGTTATCTTCCCCTCTTTACAGATGAATTACCTGAAGCACAGAAACACATAATTTATTCCAAGTTACATTAGCACAAGAGGTAGAACCAGAATCTAATTATGTCTACTAACTGTGATTATAGCATAAACAAATGTGATTTAATGCTGTTAAATAACAGAACGAAATGCAAACACAGGTAAATGCTTTTGAAAGTAGAGAATTCACATAGCATCTGCATCCCTCTATGCCAGGATTACAATGACTAACTCTAAAGGAAAGGTATCAGATTTTTAAAGTTGATTATATTTTCTGGGAGAAAATAATTTTCTTTCCTTAGATGTAAAGCATTGGTCTTTTGACAGTCTGGAGAGAGTGGATTGAAATAGGAAAACAGTAAAGTAACTAAAGCAGAGATTTTATTTATTTATGTATTTATGTATGTGCATATTTACTTATGTAAATAAAACAGAGCATATATGAATCAAGAAGGCATCATGTAAGATCAGATAATTAACTTACAAAGACTTTTAAAATGTCCACTTTGAAAGCTTTGGTCAGGGTCATTGATTTCCAAGGCCTCTTTGCAGCTTTAATTAAACCAGAACAATTATTTTAATTTTCAAATGGCTGGGTGTTTTTTTTTCCCTCATGTTTCTTAGTAGAGCTTTGGGATTTCCTACTTATACTTCTTTTCCCTAAGGTATTTGTACCCGTGTGAAATTCATTTTTCTCAGTCATTTTACTAATAATGGAAACCTGTTTTGCGGATTGAAAAACCGTAATATGAAATTTAAATATGGTAATGTGAAGTTGCTTGACTGATAACTTAACACTTAGCTCTACCTATTAGTACATTTCATCCATCCTAAAGAAAATTTGTAAATATGTGCAATAGCGTGTAATAAATAGGAAAATACAGTGGATGAAAAGAAAATAAAGGGAAAAGTCAAATCAGGTATAGAGTTGATACACAATATGAATTCTGTGAGTTCCCATATAGTTATTTGGCTTGGGCTGTGATGTCAGCTAGAGCCAAGGAAACATGATCAGTCAAGATGAGAGAGAAACTAGCCGTTCAGGAGAGATGCAGGCTTTCCTTGGTGTTCAAATCAAAAGGACATTGTTCCCGTAGATTTTCAGTCAGTATACAGTATCCTCACCTGCTTTCCTTTCAAAGAGAACAGCAAGTTTTATAAGACTTATGTAAAATGTTCACTGCCAGGTGCTGGTCTGACTAGGAAGATTCACTTGAAGTAGATCTACACACAACAAAAATGTATTTCAGTTATATAGTGTGGGACAAAAAGAACACCTAAGGATTGTAAGTCTTTGATGTAATCTTCATTAAAATCTTTTTTTATATTGATGGCTTTGATTAAATAATTAAGAATGCAAAGAGTTTAGAGTTATATTCTTTGTTGTGAACCTGAGGTATAAAGGATTCTAACCAAAATACAAGCCTAATTTGTGGTTATTCTTACCCCTTCACAGATACTGGATGAATGAATGAATTTTCTTTTCCTACAAGTACCTAAAGTAAATGTCATACAATTTAACATTCTGTTAAGACTTTTTAATTATCTTGAGTTAGTTTATGTAGCCCTGTATCTCTTTCTATATATAGATAGAGCTATATATTAAACATATAATTGTTATAGCAGACTTCTGGTTGCTAAGTGATTGATATTAATATGAATAGCCTCAAACTAGAACATCTTTTCAACCTATCTGTCACCACCGATATCACTATAATCCTTAATTCTCTGCATTTCAAAACTTTGCAGTAGTTTCAAATTATTTTTTCAGCTTGCTTTCCTAATTAGTTCTTGATCTCCGTCTATTCATTTTTGGTAGGATCTTATTCCTTCATATTTAAATTAAGCAAACAAAATGGAAATCGACTTATAAACAAAGACAACAGACTACTGGTTACCATGGCAAGGGGAATGGGGGAAATAGGTGAAGGGGTAAAGAGATACAAACTTCAAATTATAAAATAAAATAAAATTACAGGGATGGGAGTACTGCATAGAGAATATAGTCAGTAAGATAGCAATACTTTTGTATGGTGACAAATGGTAACCATACTTATTTTATTATTTTATTATTTTTTAAAAGTGGGTTGTTTTATTTCTAATTATTCCATTGTAGCCACAGAACATTATTTTTATGATTTTAATCCTTTAAAAGTTATCAAGACTTGTTTTGCAGCCTTACATACAGTTTTTCCAGGAGCATGTTCGATGGACACTTGAAAAGAATGCGTATTCTGCAGTTTTTGGGTGATCTGTAGACATCTGTTAGGTCTGTTTGTATAGAGAGCTGCTAAGGTTCTATTTCCTAGTTGGTTTTCTTTCTAATTCTTTCTATTACTGAGTGTGAGATGTTGAAGTCTCAAACTATTTTAGTTGAATTGTCTGCTCCTTTCAATTCTTTCAGTTTTTACTTCATGTATTTTGGGGCTGTGTTAGATGTATACATGGTTGTAATTGTTACATCTTGATGGATAGGTCCTTTTATCATTATAATTGCCAGCGCTGCTTTCTTTGAGGCTTTCTTTGAGTATGGTTTGCAAGTAATACCTTTCACCATTTGTTTGCTTTAAAACTATTTGGGTCTTTGAATATAGAGTAATTCTCTTTTAGACAGCATATACTTGGATCATGTTTTTATGTAATAAATTCTGCCAACCTCTGCCTTTAATCAGAGTGTTTAATCTGTTCATAAAAATGTAATTTCTGGTAAGGAAGGACTTATTTCTGCTTTTTCACTGTTTCTTTTCCATAAATCTTATATCTGTTGTGATTTTCAGTTCTTCCATCACTACCATCTTTTGTGTTAAATAGACATTCAGTGGAGTTCTATTTTAATCACTTATTCTTTCCTTTGCTGTGTACATTTTAGTTATTTTCTTAGTAGCATCACCTGGGCACTACAATTAACATCTTCATTTAAAAGAATGTAGCTGAGATTAATGCCAATGAAATTTCAATAGTATAGAAAAAGTTTGCTACTATGTATTTCTATCCCCCTACCTTTATTCTATTACTGTCCTGATTATTTCTTTAGGCACTGTGTACCCATAAACCTAGATTTATATTTATTATTTTCTGCAGTTGTGTTTTCAAAAGGAGCTACAAAAAAAAGTGCATTTATACTATTTCATATTTAACTATGCAATGACCTTCCTTGGTTTTCCTTCTTTATGAAACAGCTGAGTTAGTGTCTCTGGTCCCTTCATTTCAGCTTACAGGACTCCTTTCAGTCTTTGTTGTAGGGGTGTTTTGCTAGTAACAAAAACTTATTGTTTTTGTTTGTCAGGGAATGTCTTAATTCACCCCTCATTTTAGAAAGATACTGTTGCTATAAATAGAATTCTCAGTGACAGATTTCTTTTATTTATTTATCTATCTATCTATCTATCTATCTATCTATTTATTTATTTATTTTTATTAAGGTATCATTAATATACACTCTTATGAAGGTTTCACAAGAAAAACAATGTGGTTACTACTTTCACCGTTATTATCAAGTCCCTCCCCCATACCCCACTGCAGTCACTGTCCATCTGTATACTAAGATGTCACAGAGTCCTTACTTGTCTTCTCTGGGCAACACTATCTTCCCCGTGACACCACATATACCATGTGCACCAATCATGACTCCCACAATCCCCTTTTCCCTCCCTCCCCACCTGCCCTCTCCCACCCTTCCCCTTTGGTAACCACTAGTCCCTTCTTGGAGTCTGTGACTCTGCTGCTGTTTTGTTCCTTCAGTTTTGCTTCACTGTTATACTCCACAAACGAGGGAAAAAATTTGGTACTTGTCCTTCTCTGCCTGACTTATTTCACTGAGCATAATATCCTCTAACTCCATCCATGTTGTTGCAAATGGTAGGATTTGTTTCTTTCTTATGGCTGAATAGTATTCCATTGTGTGTATGTACCACACCTTCTTTATCCATTCATCTACTGATGGACACTTATGTTGCTTCCATATCTTGGCTATTGTAAATAGTGCTGCAATAAACATAGGGGTGCATATGTCCTTCTTAATCTGAGAAGTTGCTGTTCTTTGGGTGAATTCCTAGGAGTGGAATTCCCGGGTCAAATCTTATTTCTGTTTTTAGTTTTTTGAGGAACCTCCATATTGCTTTCCACAATGGTTGAACTAGTTTACATTCCCACCAGTTTAGGAGGGTTCCCTTTTCTCTGCACCCTCAGCAGCATTTGGTATTTCTACTCTTTTGGATATTGGCCATCCTAACTGGTATGAGATGGTATCTCATTGTGGTTTTAATTTGTATTTGCCTGATAATTAGTGATGTGGAGCATCTTTTCAGGTGCCTGTTAGCCATCTGGATTTCTTCTTTGGATAATTGTCTGTTCATATCCTCTGCCCAGTTTTTAATCGGGTTATTTGCCTTTTGGGTGTTAAAATGTGTGAGCTCTTTATATATTTTGGATGTTAACCCCTTGTCAGATAGGTCATTTGCAAATATATTCTCCCATACTGTAGGATACCTTTTTGTTCTGCTGATGGTGTTCTTTGCTGTACAGAAGCTTTTTAGCTTGATGTAGTCTTCATTTGTTCATTTTTGCTTTTGCTTCCCTTGCCTGAGGAGATACGTTCAGGAAAAAGTTGCTCATGTTTATATTCAAGAAATTTTTGCCTATGTTTTCTTCTAAGGGTTTTATGGTTTCAAGACTTACATTCAGGTCTTTGATCCATTTGAAGTTTACTTTTGTGTATGGAGTTACACAATAATCCAGTTTCATTCTCTTGCATGTAGCTGTCCACTTTTGCCAACACCAGTTGTTGAAGAGGCTGTCATTTTCCCATTGTATGTCCATGGCTCCTTTATCATATATTAATTGACCATATATGGTTGGGTTTATATTTGGGCTCTCTAGTCTGTTCTACTGGTCTATGGGTCTGTTCTTATACCAGTACCAAATCGTATTGATTACTGTGGCTTTGTAGTAGAGCTTGAAGTTGGGGATCATAATCCCCCTCTCTTTATTCTTCCTTCTCAGGATTGCTTTGGCTATTCGGGGTCTTTTGTTGCTCCATAAGAACTTTAGAACTATTTGCTCTAGTTCGTTGAAGAATGCTGTTGGTATTTTGATAGGAATTGCATTGAATCTGTAGATTGCTTTAGGCAGGATGGCCATTTTGACAGTATTAATTCTTCCTATTCATGAGCACAGAATGTGTTTCCATTTATTGGTATCTTCTTTAATTTCTCTCATGAGTGTCTTGTAGTTTTCAGAGTATAGGTCTTACACTTCCTTGGTTAAGTTTATTCCTAGGTATTTTATTCTTTTTGATGCAATTGTGAATGGAATTCTTTTCCTGATTTCTCTTTCTGCTAGCTCTTCGTTAGTGTATAGGAATGCAAGAGATTCCTGTGTATTAATTTTATATCCTGCAACTTTGCTAAATTCAGATATTAGATCTAGTAGTTTTGGAGTGGATTATTTAGGGTTTCTTATATACAATATCATATCATCTGTAAACAACCACAATTTAACTTCTTCTTTGCCGATCTGGATGTCTTTTATTTCTTTGTGTTGTCTGATTGCTATGGCTAGGACCTCCAGAACTATGTTGAATAAAGGTGGGGAGAGTGGGCATCCTTATCTTGTTCCTGATCTTACAGGAAAAGCTTTTAGCTTCTCACTGTTAAGTATAATGTTGGCTGTGAGTTCATCATATATGGCCTCCATATGAATTTTAGAACTATTTGCTCTAGTTTGTTGAAGAATGCTATTGGTATTTTGATAGGAATTGCATTGAATCTGTAGATTGCTTTAGGCAGGATGGCCATTTAGACAGTATTAATTCTTCCTATCTATGAGCACAGAATGTGTTTCCATTTATTGGTATATTCTTTACCCTCTATACCCATTTTGTTAAGAGTTTTTATCATGAGTGGATGTTGAATTTTGTCACATGTTTTTTCAGCATCTGTGGAGATGATCATGTGGTTTTTGTCCTTCTTTTTGTTGATGTGTGGATGATGTCGATGGATTTTCAAATGTTGTACCATCCTTGCATCCCTGAAATCAACCCTACTTCATCATGATGGATGATCTTTTTGATGTATTTTTTTATTTGGTTTGCTAATATTCTCTTGAATATTTTTGCATCTATGTTCATCAGGGATATTAGTCTGTACTTTTCTTTTTTTGTGGTGTCTTTGCCTGCTTTTAGTATTAGAGTGATGTTGGCCTTGTAGAATGAGTTTGGTAACCATACTTATTGTGGTAAGCATTTAGTAATGTATATAGTTGTCACATCACTATCTTGTACATCAAAGCAGCATAATGTTGTATATAGGCTATATTTCAGTAAAAGATTTAAAAAGTAATATAGCACTTGCTAGTGTACCTCATTGTTCCAGTTCTATACTATGAACCCTATCTCCAATAATTTTCTATGGCCAACTGAATCCTTATTTAATCTATGCATTTCATTATAATCTTAAACATTTTAACATATATTCATATTTTCAAAACTATGAAATGCTACTAATGCTTATTATGTGAAATTATAACTGGTTAGGTCAGTATTCAATGTTGTTCACTAATTCATTCCTTCATTAATTCTTCCTAACCTTTTTGAAATTGAATCACTGTAGGTATTCACAGAAATAACCCCTTCCTTCACGTACTGAATCTGCATCATTGCCTGTATTGTGTCACAGCATAACCTGAGGTTGGGGCTTTCTTACATCTCTTCTTGTTCACATCATCTCCTCCTTGGTGACAGGATCCAAAAGTGGGCACACAGACAGAGCTACTAATGAAATCTTTGCAACCACTCAGGCTATTCAATATTTTTTCTTATTGTTATGTTGTTTTATAATTCCTTATATGTTATTACAGGCATAATATATAACTTTGTAAGGAAAAAGCTGTATCTTCAATTCACTTCCCCCTACACAAGTAGTTTACACAAAGCCTCCAATAATTTTATTTCTGTAATATCAGGAATACCTTTTTAAAAGGAAAAAAAATCACAGCTATGAATATATATTTGTACCACATATATACATTAACATAATACAAACAAGAGGTCAATTGAATTCAGTAATTTTTTCCCCCATGGAAACAGAATAGTTTTTCAAAGCTCAATCTAAATTCAGGGATGGTAGTTTATATCATTTGACTTGAAAATGCCTTTCTCACATCTTGTTTAATATTCACGAGGAGTTTTCCTTTGGAAATGGCAAAGCAGAATGTGCTTCAGTCCATAATTCATACTACGACAGTTCAAATGACTGTTAAAGTGAATTCTGTAATTTACATAGGGAGCTGCCCACTGAAAGCCGTCAGTGTGCTTGATAGCCAGCAGTGCTATTGTCAAAGGGGCTTATGGGTGTTATAAAAGATCAGTTTGACCTCACACTCAAATAGGTAGTGGTAGTTAATACTTACATAATTGGGATGGATGGAAGGAATTAATTTAATCTTTTTGTCTTAAATCCTTTGAAAATGTGTTTTCTTATGAGGAACAGTGCTTATAATAGTTCAGAGTATTTAGCTCTTCAGTGTTAGTATGAATAGAATGATTTTCTTGAGGAATAAAAACATACATGAAATGTATGAGGGACAGTTATCTAAACGTATTCCAAGTCTTTGAACAGAAGACACAAACTATTCTAAAATGTGTATATTTCTGTTATTACTGTGTTTACCAAGTCAGAAGCCTTCTTGTTTATCTTTGTCACATGTAATGACCACCTTTGATTTAACTTAAGCCTCTTTTTCAGTACTAGAAAGAAGCTTGTAGTACACCTTGCAGCTTTAATGCCGCTTGGTGGGTAGGAGAAAGGCAAACTCTAGTCCCCTGCAGAAATATATAATCAAATGTGTGTTTTAAAAAGTAATTAAAATGTTCATCATAAATTTCATTTGCTTGCTGATTCTAATCCTACAACATATTCCAAGTGATGTCTTCTTTCAGTAAACCTGTATAATAAAGTGAGGGGTAAATTCCCCTGAGCATCCCAAATTGTGTTCAAATTGAACTTATATGAGGTATTAGATGTATGAGATGTATTTAAATGAAAAGATCCCATACTCACACTACCCTTGAGCTTCTATTGTGTTGGAGAGATGACATACAAACTGTTATATAAATTAGAACATGGTACAACGGGGAGTATTATGAGGGTGTTATAAAAACCTTCCTGGAAAATTCTAAGGAAGAAAGTAAATTTTATATGTTGGATTAATGTATTAGAACTAAAGTAGTAATGGCTAGCACAAAGGCACAGAGGCTCTTCCAAAGGACATGTTTAGGAAAAATACAGTAAGTAGATTAAACTGAAAATTATAGGATACATGAGGATCAGCAATGGATATTAGTGGTTTGGCAGGAAGATTGTAGGAGAATTTATATTGCCAAGTGAAAGAGTTTGATTTTCTTCTTCCTATAGACTTTGGAGAATTGTTTAAAGGTTTTGAATAAAGATGGGGCATGATCAAAGTTGTAGCCTGGTGGAACTATTATTTCAGAACGATGTGGAATGGTTTGGAAGAAAAAGTGGGATATTCATTAAGCTACCTAAATGGGCTAATAAAAGAGGTAGAGCAGTGATAATGATAAAAAAAATCCAATAGGAATCTCTGGAAGTGTCCCTAACAAAATGGATTGGGGTGAAGAATATCAGTGATGTGAAGTGAGAGGAAATATGTAAAAAGGATCAATTTTTATTAATAGTGATTGTCACGGTCACTTTGGTATTAATAATTTGGATTATAAATTATGCGGGGTGAAATTTCTAGTATTTAGTATCTAAGTTTTGCAAAACATTCAAGAAAGATGCTATTTACTATATTCATTTTTACTGTTGATCAAATTTAATTAAATTCAACAAACAGTAGTTAAGGCCTGAACATGAGTTATGGTCTGTGTGCTAGTGTCTCTGGAAAAAAGAATAGTTGTTTCCAACCTCCACTTAGCTCAAAAAGGGAAGAAGGACAAATAAGTGAAATATTATTTTATAGCATACTGTATAAAAATAAGTATGAACAAATTATGGAGCTAGCACAGAGGAAAAATGATTATTTGATGATATCCTGTACATATACATACAAATAAAAACTGCTGTATTGTATTAACCTTTAATGGATGGAAATGCAAAGCAATCCAATTTTATAGGTGGAAATTTAGCAAAATCGAATTTAAATGCTTGACAAATAGAATCTCTCTATTGGTTCTATCAGCCACAGATTATAGAAAGCCTAGCTAAGATAACCTTAATAATTAATACCCTCAACTAACCAAGGATTATGAAAGAAGAGTAGTTTCAGGATTGACTTTATAGCCTAGGATGTTTCCAGTTTCCCCTCATCACCTTTGACATGAATTACTCTAGATCTACCTCTCGGTGATGGTTCCCTTTAGTCCCTGAGTGGTTGGTTTCGCTAGTTCTACGCATCACATATATTGACAAAGTCTGGAGGTAGAGAAAAGAATTGTCCTTGTCTTACACTTTTCTTAAAAGTTTTATAGAAATACTTTATTGCTAAAAATCCTAACCATTATTTAAGCTTTTAGTAAGTTATAATCCCTGATCACAGATTACCATAACAAATGTAATGTCGGAAAAGTTTGGCATTTTGCAAGAATACCAAAATGTGCCATAGTACATTTACTATGTCTTATATACATAATACAATATACAAAAAGTAAGCAAATGCTGTTGAAAAATGGTGCTATCTGATATATAGATTTTGCTCAATGCAGGGTTGCCACAAAACTTCAATTTGTAAAAAATGCTTTATCTTTGAAGTTCAGAGTAAAGCCAATAAAATGAGTTATCCCTGTATATAAAGTCAGGTTTGTTTATGGGAAAAAAAAGTGTGTGTGTGTTGATACGTCGGTGCAGAGGGATGAAGGTAGGCAATCCAATAATTCTAATTCCAAATATAATTTTAATTCAGAGTATAATTCTTCAACCATTTGATTGTTTTTCCTTCACTTCTGAGTAATTCTCTGACAGAATTATGATTTCAGCAGGTATCTTAAGTCTTCTCTTAATAAACAAAGGCCCAACATGTGAATGTGAATGTAATATGAAAATTATAATGTAATAAACACAGCACCAACTAGTGACTGGATCCTTTGGAAAAGTGTAAATTGTCTTTAAATTGTCCCTGTGGTATGTTGATTAATGAGTCTTGATTAAAAAATTAGCTTTTAATCATATACATGTTGAGGAAGTTTAGGTATTTTTGGCATCGGGTAGTAGATGATAAGGGAACATGACTATATGTTGTAGCTGAGCTGAACTCTTCCTTATCTTCCTTACTGCCAAGAAACCTCAATATATCTGTTTTAAAGCCAGAACTTTACTTTATGTAACATTTGACACCAATCACCCAGATTGTAAGTGACTGAGCACCTGCCCACACCAAGTCCCCTCACCTACATCACCTAGAAAAACAGTGAAGAAGAGGCTGAAGGCTCTGCAGGTGGTGGGGATGACATGGGGGCCAGGCTCCAGAGGAGGTGGAGGAGGGCAGGCCTGGGGCTGTCTTCTGAGACCCGGCCTGCATGCTAGGGACTATGGCACCACATCTTTGTAACAAATCATCTGACAATTATAGTTTGCTTTGCTTCTTAATAAATATGATATCATCTGGCAATAACAGGCATCTGTGGATCACTTATGGCAGGTCTATTTTTGCTGATTTGACATATTTAAAATGGATTATGTGAAAAAGGGCTATCACTAGCTAGAAGATGGCAGACATGAAGCTTGACAAGTAGTCATACACTTTTCATATCTACTTTAACATTTTGGTGATTTTCCCATCTAGAGAGCCATGCTGTTTTCAAAACAACCGTGCTTAAATAGTTACAAAATTTTTTTCTCTGGTAGTAGATGAGGAAAGCAAGAGGAAAGTCTGGGTTATTTTATATATATATATAGAAAACTTTTAGGAGATTTATGGGTACACACCCTGGGTAATCCTTAGTAAAAATTGACTTAAAAATTTATATGCCTATATTAAGGAGCTCTTTTAATGAAATGGAGTTATTATGACAAACTATAGGTCCAATAACTGACATAGTGAATTCTAAAAGGGACTGTTAGGCCTATTCAGAACACCTATAGAGATCCTAATAAGGAATATGCAAGGGTACTCAAATATAGTAAGTGTTAATGAATATAATAAATGCCGCAACTAGAAATATTCTTATTGCATACTTTTATAAGGACCGGGGTAACTTTTTAGATTGGGGAAGTTGGGGCTGGTCTCAGTGAGGTTGGTCTTTGGGTAGATATTCCAAAGATAGCTAGTTTTAGTTTTAGAGCAGAAAAAAACTGTTGCACTTAAACTTACTTAAAAACAGTTGCTAATATATGATTCACGTAATTTTATTCTTTTATTTATAAAAATCAAGTTTTGGCTTTTAATCTCAATACTTTGAGATTACAAATACTTCGATAAATAATATTTTTTGAAGACACTTTTAAAGATAGTCATGCATTTTAATGTGTAAAACTGTCGAAAGGACACATCAAATATTTGACAATTTTCATATATACATATACATACATTTATTTTATATGTAGTGACTTTAAGGTTTGTGTTTGCACAGAGTTATACCGGAAAAGATAGTTTCATCTACTGCTATTTTCACTTAACAGAATTAAGTAGATCTCCAAGTAGGTTCCTAAAACAAGATGATTTATGACTGTAGAATATATCATGATCTGAATGTACCATATTTATTTGATTAAGTATTATTGTTAGGCATTTAGGTTCCTTTCTTGATATTTTACATTCTTTCCTCCAAAAATTTATAGGCATCTCTAAGGCTTCACTGATGATTTTCCTAAAATAAATTCCCAAATGTGGAATTGCCCAGTCAATGAATAATACATTTTATGGCTTTTAATGTATATTCTCATATTGTACTCCAGAAATGTATTTCAATTTCTATATAATAATTATACCATATATTATTATTACTTGATCAAAATTAATTGGTGCCCATAAATTTACAGAGTATAGGTCATTGCAAAATATGTTTATAATGTGTTTGACTAGAGAGCGATGTTCTAGTCCTTTTTACTTTCCTTGTGTATCATCTTTGTCTCATACATTTACTTTTCTTTTGTATTTTCCTTGTATCATTCCATATTGTATAACTGGCAAAACAAAAGCAAAAAAGAAAAAACAACTCACACTTCAGTGCATGTATTTATTAGCAATAATGATAAAAGTTAACTCCTTTAACACAATGCTTACAATAGTCTAGTGGTTTTGTTTCCTTATAAAATCTCTGTTTTGCTGTGTGCTGGTAAGAAAAAAAGGAAAAAGGTAAACAAATCACCAGTAGACCTTGCCCTCTAGGAAAAGCTAATGGCATAAATGGATAACATTCAAGTTTTATTATTTCAAGTAAATCATAACATTTGTGGCATACTATGCCTAAGATAATAGGGCAGCAGATTTTGCTTTAAATGTATTGTTTCCTGTTTTTTCCCTCTTTAATACACGTTCAAATATTATTACCCTTGCAAAAGTTGAACTGCAAAAGCTGGGATATTCAAGAGCCACTCCCTCTTGAAATGGCAGTTAATTTAATAATAAGAAGAGAATTTGTCCTCCAGCCTGCCTCAGCTGACAGGAAAGACTTTTAAAGTATTGATTAGGATTACAGTAATTTTTACACACTGTCTTATCAAGGCAAGAGTCAGACAGGAATTGAGCCAGAGAGCAATACTGTTTTTGAAAAGTTGAATCCATTTTTCTCTGGAATGAATTAACATTGGGAGCAGTGGAGCACATCAGTATGTCAAAACATGGTAATTTGAATTGTCTTAGTTTTGTAGTGACCGGTTAAACAAAATTTTTTTTCCATGTTACACTTAACCTAGGCCATTGTATAGTTCATTCAATTCTAAAAGCAAATATCAGAGTTGATGTTACATGCTTTATTGGTTACTTGTGGCACTTCTTTTCATTAAAACATAGATTAGAATTTAAATGAGAAGTTAAATAATTTTTCTGTATTGAATACATGTCTATAAATTATCATTAAAGCTTACAGAGATAAATCTTATAAACTTTCACCTAAATTAGGACTCCGAAATGAAAATATGATACTTAGAAATCTGAATAATGATACAGAATGTTAATAAATGTAATACTTGGTGAACTGTGGCATTATGGTGTGCGATTAAGTAATTAAAAGGGAAAGGTCATATACTTTTAATGTCACTATAATATAGTTATTAAAGAAAAGACAAAGACTCTTAGCCAGTTTTTACTGCTAGATTTGGGTCCCTCCTGTAGCCTTTAGTGGCTGTGGTTTGGGGCAATCATTTAATTTCTGTAGTTACCACTGGGCCCTCATCTGCAAAATGAGGGTAATAATTTTACTGCCTTTGGGAGGTGAGATAATTCATCAAAAGTCCTTAGCTCAGTGCTAGGTAATAATTACTACTGAATAAATGTTAGTTGTTATTGTTGTTGGTTTATTAGTAGTATCTTAGAAATTTGAGGATAACTGGTAAGGCTTTAGATGTCATCAATATGTTGTTATGATTTAAAAAATCTTTGAAAACATTTAAAAATAGGAAATGCCAATTCCTGTTAAAATTTATTTAAATTTTTTATTATTTAGATTTGAGAAAAGAAACATCTTGATAACAAAAGTTTATTGCCGTTTCATGTCTCATGAACTCTTGTTTACCATATTATGGTGATTGTGCTTTAGAGTGTCAAGCTCCAAGATAAAGAATTCTCTTAGTACTTGTAGACAATAAGACTTTGAATCTGGTATGAGCATTTATTAAATACTGCAGTTAAAAAGATCACAGGAAGATCTATGAAGAATATATAGTTTCTAATGGTAAAATATAATGGGAAAAATTGTAAACAGCACCATTTAAATTTTTTTAAAATGTTACCAAATTTTCATTTTAGTAGCTATTGAAACTATTTTCCTCTGGCTATATAGTTCCACTTGCCTTCTTGAAAGGTGATTGGATATTGGTTTTCCCAATAGCAGGATACGAAAGTGGCTCATTATCAAATGTTACCACCATTAATGATAATGTAACAGAATACAAATGCATATAAGAAATATGTTATTCTTCTGGCAACAAGGGAAGTCTAGATTGTTAACCGATTAATACTGTTAACTGAAATCCACACAGCCACTGCATTAAGAGTCTTATTAAGGGCCATTCTATCAAGGCCGGGAGAACCCGACTCCTATTCAGTTCTGTTTTCTATGGTCCTCAAGCCCTTTCTCACCCTGGTCACAGAGGAGGGGCTGCGGCCTGTGAGCATGGCTGTCTGGTTATCTTCACAGCACAGTACTTTGGGCCTCTGCAGCTTGCAAAGATCTCCTTTTCTCTGGGACCACAGTGGGGGATCATAATATTTCATTTTTATTCACAGTATCAAAGCAACTTAAACCTCCAACTGATTAAATTCTTAATAATATTATTAAAACTTTAAATCAATAATTTAAAAAAGCCTTACAAAATAGGAAATCTAGTAGCAATAAGAGAGATTGATTAATCTGTTCCTTATATTATTAAGAATTTAATAGAGTTGGGATTTATGTGCATTTAAAGTAAATATTTATATGCATTTAAATATTATCCAAAAAGATGGTGTATTCACATCTTGAATACACTAAAGATGTGAAAATAAGGGTATGTGTATATTAGGTATATATTTAAAATAATGCAGAAAGTTCACATTACTTAGAACCAAAAATGTTCAGTGTCATCCGAGTTTATTGTCCTTATCAACATATTATTGTGTACTTTAGTGACTAAAGTAATTGAAAGTGTGAAGGATATCTAAAAATGTATCTAAAGTGTATCAAAAACAGGTCCCAGTTAGATAAGCTTTTTTCATTCTATGAATTACTAAGACTATGTCAAAGGAATTGAGTTGATAAATCTAATGGGTGGGTAGGTGAATGAAAGACTGTTTTTTCATTAATAAAATAAAATAGTTATTATAAAGTAATCCCATTCTCTTTGATTCTCTGTTATTCATAATTTATCAAATTCATTTATGATCTTTATAATGAACATTATTTTGAATTAGTTTGCTTCTGCTTGACCATAATAAATAGTTCAGTCATTTCCCTTAAATTGGCCAATCAATTCCATTCATTGGAACAAGTTATTTATTGGGACAGGCACAATAACAAAGGTAATTCATTAGGATTCATTGTTAAAAGTAAATGTGCTTGGCAATGAATAATCAAAATACAGATCACATATATGTACAGAAAAGCTGTAAAGACCTTTAAGTTTCTTCCTCTCCCTTCACAGTTTATTTACTGACTGCCTGTTATTTGATGTGCAAGTCAGGTCCCACCTTTATTTGAAGTAATATTTGTGTAGTTATTTGACACAGAGCTAATTCTCCTATCTTTCTGAATTTTCCCATTCCCCTTCCTCTCTCTTGAACTTCATTCCTACTTTTGCTTTCTTTATGATTATTTTACTTCCTTTTTATATCTAGTCCCTTGAATTGTCATTTTTCTTTATATCTCATCTTCCCCCAACTATATCTGAGGTTACTTTTATATTTAAAGTGTGGCAAATACTGACTTATCAGCCTTTTCTACCTGAGAATGATCCTTGTTCTGAGCAGGACACGTGAGCTGACAGTTCTCCCTGGGGCCTAGCTCTGGTGGAAGCACCTTATCTGCTCAGAGCTCATCTTTGCAAAACATCCTTCTCCCCTCCCCTCCAAAAAATGCGGTGTTTTGTTTGGAACCCTGAGCAAAATCTCTATGAACTGGATGATAAGTTATAAATTTTATTTGTACCTAGGTAAAACTTATCCATAATTCCACTTGGAATCTTGAAGCCGATTAATTTTACTGAGTTCCATGTTTACTTGTTTAGCAAAGCCTATCAATTTATTAAAATAAAATTTTATTAGAAAAAATTGAGAGAATTTTTCTTTTGACATTTCTAGACAATACAATGAGTAATGATATAATTTTCTGAGAATTTGTTCATTTATCTTTCTCTGTCTCCTCCCCATACTTTTCTGATTTAACTGTCCAGGCACTTCCCTATCTGCAGACCCTTTCTTCTTCTGACCTTGCTGGAGCTCTGGCATTAGCATAAATAAATTTCCCTACACTCAGTATTTTGCAGAGAGTTCACTCCCTTTGCTTATTTGAATAGGAATCAAGCTGTAACATGAAAATTTTTTCCATGAAATCTGCTAATTTTCATACTGTTGCTCCTATGCCACAGGTTTCAGTGTGTGGTTATTGTTACAAATTATAGACCATTACATCTCATCTTTGACATGTTTTTATTATTCTGAGCTTTGTTTTACCCTTATCACTGTGTTCTGTCTACCTGTTGGTGATGCCTCCACAATCATGGAGGGTATTGGATACAAGCTTCTGTTCTTCTCATTCCCATTTCTGCTGTTAGCCTTTCCTCGGTGTTTACCTCAGAGAACAGCTGGATCAACACCCGGCTTTGTGCGGCCTGCAGTGTGATGACTTTTACGTCCAGTTTTCGTCAGCGCCCTCTTGTAAGGCTGGACCTCAGCATGATGAGCATTGCTCTGTTCCCAGTGACTTGCAGCGTCCTGCCGTCTAGCTCTGACTGAGCTTTCAGCCCACACACTTCCTTACTAACTAAATTGATTCTTTTTACACATCATCAAGAATTTCAGTACCTTCTACATCTGACCTTCGTGCCTTTCTCTCATTCACTTTTAGCGTGTTTTCATTTTCTGCCTCTTATTTAGTCTTCTACCTCCTGCACTTTCTTCTGTTTTGCTGCTCCACTGACACTCCTCTTAAAGTTTCTAATGATCTTTATAATGCAAAATCCAATGAAAATTTTTCTCAGATTCTCCTCCCCCTCTATTTTGAAACTTCCTTCTCTTTATTTTTATGACATCGTTCTCCTTAACTTTATGTCCTGTCCATTCTTTCTTAGTTCTCCTTTATAGGCTTCCCTTCTTTTTCTTACTTCGAAAATTGTTCTTTGGCAGGGATTATTCCTTGTTTGTTTGCTCTTTTCACTTCTTATCTCTTTCTAGTTTATGTCATTCAAACTTCAAAGAGTTTAGTGGTATATTGATGATTTTTAGGTATCTATATCTGCCTTACTCTTCTACCTGGAGTTCTTAAATTATACATGCATTTTCCCACTGAGTGTTTTTGCATAACTGTCCAACAGACTCCTCAATCCAAAACATCCAAAATTAAATTATTTTAATTAATTCATTAATTTATCATCTCTTTAAAATTGTCTATTCTCTGGTATTTTCTTTTTTGGGGAATGATAGCAACATGCAACCAGCCAGTCAAGCCAGGAGCATTACCTTCTCCCTAAGCTTTGTTTACTACCAGTGCATTGATTCAATTCATAGATGGCTCATCTGCATGTCTCTGTTTTAATTCTTCCTCTTCTAATTGGTCAGGTTACCTTTCTCATCTAAAATATTGAGAAGTGCCTTAATTGTTCTGCCTCATGTTTCCCGTATCTGGCTGCTGCCTGACAGTTCCTCTGTCTAGAATGAGTAACCACCTTCAGAGACATCCCACTCCATCCCCACCCAGCCACCCCATAGTTACCCATTTTTTGACCAGCTATAGCTTACTTAACTGTTGTCAGCATTTTTAGGAATTCTTTTCAAAATTCTCTATATTTTACTCTTTCCAAACCTGTATCATACTTTATTTGTTATACTTTACCTAGTCTGGATAAGCTGAAACAGCTGGTGTGGTTTATTTGCACCCTGTTGTTTGTTAGGAATTTAATCTTATTGTTCTTATTTGCTTAGTTTTCTAGTTACCTATTGATAGTGCTTCCCCAAACACTCTAGCAGAACTATAGCCTTTCTCAGTGTAGTCAAATACATAAAGTAGTACATTGGGCAAGATGGTTGAGGTGATGTTATGGTCAGAAAGAGCTTCAAATCCTTACCTGTTCTCTGTGGAGTTACAAAGGAACTCCTTATCCCCTCACTGAACCATTTTCAGCCTGCACTGTAGAATCAGTAGTCTGAAGGCTTGTTCATAGCTTCTCTTTGTTCAGCTGGACTTCCATTCATCATTGTTCCATCATCTTGGGGATGCTCCTCACTTTCTCTTATTTTCTAAATTTGTTTATACCCATGTGTTTGTGGAGCACATCTCTGAGAAGCTTCCTGAGAAAGGATTTTTAGGGGGAAAATTTTTGAGCTTCTAAATGTCTAAAATATTTTTATTTGACCTTTTTAGATATACAATTTTATTTTAGAAAATTATTTCCTCTCCGAACTTGGAATTTTTCCATTGTCTGTTATTTCCTGTGCTGCTGTTCAGAGGACAGAATCATTTGAATGAAATTTGCTTCTAGTTAATGAAAACTTTTATCTCCAGTTTTCTGCTACTTCATGATGATGTACCTTGGTGTAGATCTTTTTTTCATTAATTTAGTAGTGAATTACCAAAAACTAACTGGAAGCTGTATGAAAAGATGGAATATGTTACTTGTAGAGTTTACTGTGAATGGTATGGAGAGGATCTGATTGTTTCTGTGTCACTGTTACTCCCCCTACCCTTATCCCATTTACAATTTGTAGTTCTTATCTAGGGTCAGTTTCTCCAAATATGAGTACTTTCAAAGCTTAGTAGAAAAGGTGTCCTTCTTTATAAATTGAAGTGCTGTTGATACACAGTCTTATATTGGTTTCAAGCATACAACACAGTAGTTCAACAGTTACCAATATTATTAAATATTCACCCCTGCTAGGTATTACTATCTTCAGCATAGGACAGAGCCATTGACTGTATTCTCCATCCTGTACTACCATTTCCATGACCAACTTATATTATGGTTGAGAGTTTTTATGCCACTTTATCCCCCTCATCCTCTCCACCCTCTACCCCAACCCTCCCCCATAATAACCACCAGTCACTTCTCAGTGTCTGTGAGTCTACTGCTATTTTGTTCATTTGTTTTGTTTTTAGATTAAACAACAAAGTGAAATAATATGTTTTTTATCATTTTCTACCTGCCTTATTTCACTTAGCACAATACCCTCTACTCCATTCATGTTTTTGCAATTGGCAGGATTTCTTTTTTCTTATGGCTAAATAATATTCCATTGTGTATGTGTACCACATCTTCTTTATTCATTCATCTATTAATGGATACTAAGGTTGCTTCCACAACTTGGTTATTGTAAGTAATGTGATGATAAACATAAGGGTACATAAATCTTTTTGAATCAGGGATTTTATATTCTTTGGGTAAATTCCTAGAGGTGGAAATATTGGGCCGAATGGTATTTCTATTTTTAGTTTTCTGGGGAACCTCCATATTGCTTTCCACAGTGGCTGCACCAATTTACATTGCCACCAACAGCGTAGAAGGGTTCCCTTTTGTTCATATCCTTGCCAATGCTTGTTATTTCTTGTCTTTTGTATAGTGACTATTCTAACTGGTGTGAAGTGGTATCTCATTGTGGTTTTGATTTGCATTTCCTTGATGAATAGCTATGTAGAGCATATTTTCATATGCTTTTTTGCCATATTTATTTCTTCTTTGGAAAAAATGTGTGTTCAGGTCTTCCACCCATTTTTTAACTGGGTTATTTGTCTTTTTTTGGTGTTAAGGCATATGAATTTTTTATGTATTTTGGATGTTAACCCCTTGTCAGATAAATCATTTGTGAATATATTCTTCCATATTGTAGAATGCGTTTTTGTTCTGCTGATAGTGTCCTTTGCTGTACAGAAGATTTTTATTTTGATGTAAGCCCACTTGTTCATTTTTTACTTTGTTTCCCTTGCCTAAGGAGATGTGTCCAGAAAAATATTGCTCATGCTTGTGTTCCAGAGACTTTTGCCTGTGGTTTCTTCTAAGAGTTTACATTTTCATGTCTTACATTCAGGTCTTTGATCCATTTTGTGTTTACTTTTGTGTTTGGAGTTAGACAGTAATCCGGTTTCATTTTCTTGCATATATCTCTCCAGTTTTCCCAATACCAGTTATTGAAGAGCCTGTTTTTTTTCCCCACTATATAGTCATGGCTCCTTTATTGCATATTAATTAACCATATATGCATGGGTATATATCTGGGCTCTCCATTCAGTTCTATTGATTTATGGGCCTTCTCTGGTGCCAGTACCATACTGTTTTGATTACTATAGCTTTGTAGTATAGCTTAAAGTCAGGGAGCATAGTACCCCAGCTTTGTTCTTCATTCTCAGGATTGCTTTGGCTATTCAGGGTCTTTTGTGGTTCCATATGCATTTTAGGATTATTTGTGGTAGTTCATTGAAAAATTCTGTTTGTATTTTGAAAGGGATTTCATGGGATCTGTAAATTGCTTTGGACAGGATGGCCATTTTGACAATGTTAATTATTCTTATTCATGAACATGGGATAGATTTCCATTTATTTATGTCTTCTTTAATTTCTTTCATGAGTGTCTTATAGTATTCAGAATACAGGTCTTTCACCTCCTTGGTTTGGTTTATTCCTAGGTGTTTTACTTCTTGATGCAATTATAAATGGAATATTTTCTTAATTTCTCTTTCTGCTCATTCATTGTTAGTATATAAGAATGCAAGAGATTTCTGTGTATTTATTTTTTATCATGCAACTTTGCCAAAACAGTGATTAGTTCTAATAGCGTTTTGTGAAGTCTTTAGGGTTTTCTCTATATAATAATGTCATATCATCTGCAAAAAAAGGAGAAAGTTTAACTTCTTCCTTACTTATTTGGAGGTCTTTTATCTGTTAATCTTGTCTGATTGTTGTGACTAGGACCTCTAGTATATTGAATAGAAGTGGTGACAGTAGATATCCTTATCTTGTTCTTGAACAAAAAGGAGTCTTTTATACATCGACTTAAAATTTGTGGTCTGTAGCATAAGCTCCTTGCTTTTGAAGAGTGCCACCCCTCTTCTCACTTTCCTGTTTCCTGGTCCGCACTGACCTGCAGCTACTCTGTTCCATCCTCCTGTGTTCTGAGGGTGAGAGTGTGATGTTTGCCGACTGGGAGTGATGGAGAAAGGGATGTTTGTAATAACAGATCTTTCATCCATTCCATTTTCTCACCAGCTCCTCCTCCATTTCCAAGGTTCCTGGTTTTCCCAGTAACTGTCTTTCCAGGTACTAAGGTGCTTTTTTCTTGTTATCTAACATCTGTGTCAATTCTGGGTTATCTTCAGTTAATTAGTTTTTCTCTTGACTCTGATATGTTATTTGTTCCCACTTTTTATTACAAATGAAAACTTTCCCTGATAACAATCACTGTGCTTTGAACATTGTATTATTATCAGTGACCTAGGACAACAGACAAGTAATGCATAGCATTAAGTAAAATCTCAAAACATGCTAAATACAGTACAAATTACATTTCTCATGGCCCATTATCCTTTTTTCCTAATTAGAAAGGTTTAAAACAAACTTTAAAATGGCATATACATGAGATAAAGAACATAAAGAATGTAAAACCTCAAAGGATATATTTTTCAGTTGCTTTGTTTTCCTAGCAGTTTTTTTTTTTATTGGATTCTAAACATAGTGAATTCTATCTTCTTGGGCAGACATTTTTTTATTTCTGTAAATATTCTGAATGTTGTTGGAAGGTGGTTGTTTGGAAACTGTTTAATCCTTTAAGATTTTTCAGGCATTTTACAGCAGTGCTCAGACTAAGGTTCATTATCACTCACCACTGAGACATGTCCCTTCTGAGTACTCTAACCCTGGAATCCTGAGGTTCTCCAAGTGAGTTGTTACCAGGCACGATTCCTGGCCCTGTGTCAGTGCTGGGCATTGTTACCACCGGTTTTTCCCCAGCCTTAGTTTCCTCACTTGCACGTGCTAATCAGTAGTCAGCTGAATATTTGAAGGACAACATCTGCCAATCGCAGGAGTTTCCTCCACGTGCAACTCTTTTCTCTCTGGCTCTGTCTCCTTTGAATTCTAGCTGCCTTGGTTTTTCAGACTCTTAGCTTCTTCTCAATCCATGCAATCTGCCAGGCTCTATCTGGACTTTTCCCTCCCCATGAGAAGATTTCTCAGAGGAGTCAGAAGAAGCTGAGGTCACTATACGGCTCCTCATCTGTTTCTCAGCTTTCAGGGATTACTGCCCTTTGTTTTCTGAGTTCCTTTTCCTTGAAATTTTATGTGTGTATGCTGTCAGTTTTTTGTTGTTTCAGGGGAGGGGTGGGTAGATAGGTACCTGTTATTTCATTTTGACTAGAAGTAGAAGCTACATGGTTAATGTTGGCTTTCCATTGATTATTACTGTGCATTCTTATAAGAACCCCATGTTTTCCTCAAGCAGTTAATATATTCTGAGTGATCTATTGCTATAACTGAATAAAAAGAGTTCCTCCAATAAATACTAATTTTTTTCCTATTCAGAATACTTACATGGATGTCTACTTAAAAAGGGTTTGGGCAAAGAAAAAAAAGTTGATCACTTTTCCAAGAAAATGCTTTATTGAAAAAGATGGGTTTAATTAACTTCACCATTTAAGAAAATACAGGAATGGAGGAAGGAGAAATATCACTGATGGAACTGATTCCTCTGTGAATTCATATGTAACACGTCTTGAAAATGAAGTTCAAAATTGACATGTGTAGTGATTTAAAAAGCTTTAATTAACTTCATAATATAAAATATATTTAAATGTAACAAAAGGCTTTTTTTTAATTTAAAAAGGCAGGTGTAATTTTTATAAAATGGTAGTAAAGCTAAGAACACTAGCGTTTGAACCAGATATATCTGTGTTTTTATTGCTTTTTATATTTACTAGTCTTGAGTTAGTTAATCTTGGAAGTGATAATCTTCCCATTGTAAGATGAGTATAACCACGTCCACTTTGCATTGTTGATGTTAAGATTCATCGATGACATGTATATGAAGAACCTAAAACACTAATTGGCACTTCAGAAATATTCACCAAATGTTAACTACCATACCTTCCCCAATATAAACTAATAAAACAGTTAAGATAATGAATATTAGATTATAAATATAAATTATTTGCAAAATATTAACAATCACATGCATATGAAATGGTAATGTTGTATCTGTTGTAGTCATACATGCAATAGGATATAAACCTATAGTCATGTTTTCTGTAGTTTGGCATTGTACATGTCCAGATTAAAACAGTTTAACTGACAAATTTTCTTAATCTGAATAATGGTCAAAATGATTCCTTACTAGAGGGTTTGGGCACTCAGCTGTGATATGGTCAAGAGACATAATTTAGTGACATGGGCATTTTATTTATGATTCATGTACTGTAACTGTAGTATAATATTATGTGCATCATCTCAATAGAGAGATGTTGAATAAAAATGACATAGATACCATTGGTAAAACAGAAAATTATTGAATTGAATTATGCTAGTCCCAAGAATTCTGAATTTAAAAGGGGGAATTTAAGAGAGTGGTTAATAATTGTATAGGGATATCTCCTAGTAATTGTTAAGGATTTAAAACAATATGGAATATACATTGAAGATCTCTACTTGCTCCCTTTTATCTCACCATTTTCTTAAGGAAAATAGTAAGTGTTCACTTCTAAATTTCTCCCTGTTCTTTTATACCTTGATGATTTTGAAAAATGTCTGAATTATAGGTCTCCTCAAAATGGACACAGTGGAATTTTATTTAATATGAAAATTGCATCAGTGATAATGAGCCTTGAATTTTATTTGAAATCATTTAGTACTAAGCATCATATTGATGCCAGGGTTCTTGTTCACAGAGCCAAAGAATGAACTTAACAAACAGTCAAGGTAGGAGAGCAAGGCAGAGGCTTTTATTTAGAGAGAAAGTGAAAAGACAGAGCTCCTGGCTCAGGCCAGGACGGGACAATGTGCCCTGGTGGTGCATTGTCTAGTGGTTTTATAGGCGGTTGAGAGACAAAAGGCTAGGAATGTACACCTGCTAAGTGGTCCCAAATACTTTTTAAGAAACACTAAGTTTCATGTTAGTCTTCCTGGTTATTTACAAGAACTTTACTGCTCTGATTTCCTCCCAGGATAGCAGCTTCCTGGTCTGGGAGCATATCACTCAAGACTGCCGCTTTGCTCCCAAGGTGGGCTGAGTTATTGTCTTACTTTTTAACTAATTGGGTTTTAAGAAGGAATCCTTCCTGTTTTTACTATGTTGTTTTGGGCTTACAGTAGTTTTGGGCTTGCTTGCTGCATTGCCCAAGTTGCAACAAATAATTTGTTTAGAGCTGGAGGAAGAAAAGCAGCACTTGGGTAAAGTTAGAAAAACAAGCTGGGCCCCCCAGCAGGCCAAAGTAAATCCCACAATGGTTATCTTGCTTTGTTTTTTCCAGAGGCCCTCACCTTACTCTTTCTAAGCCCATGGTCCATGTCTCATTCCACCCTCTACAGATGGAGACCCTAGCTGCTGCTAGGGAGAGGGGGCGACGACTGCTATATGCTGAGAAGGGGTGCAGTTAGGGGTGCAGCTAGGCCTCCATCACTGGTCAGTCGAGAGGGTCTCAGAAGATGGGCACTTCTATTTTGGGTTCCATTTCCATCACCATTTGCAGTTTTATGGCTTCAAAAGGATTTAGAAAACCAGCTCCATATCATAGTAGTCCGTGGGACTCCTGGACCTGACACAGCTTGGCCTTGCTTTCAGAGCTCCTGGAGTGAATCAGAGACATTTTGTGAATAATTCGGAATGTACACACAATACACAACTTTAATTATAGCACAGGTCCCACCTGTGCTGCTGTTAAGATGTCTAGTGCCATTCTATTTTATATAACTGCTTGGCACTAGTTTTGGCATTAGTTTGACTTTAGTATTTAGGAGAGCTATTCCTTGGATAGCATCATTTAAGGCCTTTAGAATAAAATTGGTTAAGGATTTGATATGCCAAATTACATCTTCTACATATGAGAAGGGGAATTTATGTCCCTTGTCCTTTAAGGTATTACTAATGGGCCAAAATTTTACATTCCAGTTAGTTATTTTAACACTTAGTATACTTTGGGCAGTGTGTGCATCATTTATAAGAGTTTGTAATTGCAACTAATCATGTTCCTTAAGAGGAGACACCTATAAGGAATTACTGAGGTACTAGAAACAGGAAGTAATACGCATTTCCAACAGGATGAACTTCCATTTATTTTAACTAAATCTTCAGCCCAAAAAAGGAGTTAGATTCATTTATTACAAAAGGAGTATTAGAGAGTAGCAAATAGAAGAATAATGTAGACATCATATTCATCTTATAAGAGGAGATTCCTAATAATAACATAAAGAAATGAGTATGCTATATTTATGAGTACAGGAAAAAGCGTGTATATTCACAAGTCATGGGGTACTTATCTTAAGCATCATTAGTTAAGTTTTTTCTCTTTTTGAACAGTATTTGCAGATCTTCTAAAGGTATATTCAGGTTCTTGAGCTTTGGTGCTCTGTGCAATGGGCTCTTCTCTATTGACTATTATATCCTCTTCTTGGAGGTTTTGGAAGAGTTTTTCCAGGTCTTTACTCTGGAGTTGTGAATCCAGGCCTTGATAACTGTGACTTTAACCGCAGTGGGAGAAGAGAGTATAACAGTGTGGGGTCCTTCCCAGACTGGATTAAAATTTGGAGGGTTAGAAGGAATTGACTTAATTAGGACTTGATCTACTGGTTCAAAGAGGGGTACTCCAGGGGTTCTATTTTGTTCTTCAATTAGGTTTTGAAGGAGTGATTGGAATTTAGCAAGGTGTGTCACATAGTGGATTATCTCTGTGACTTCTCTGAAATTAATCATTTCTTAGGAAAGGTCTTCCACAGAGCATTTCAAAGGGGCTTACCCCCGAAATTTTGGGAGTATTTCTTATTCTTATTATGGCTAATGATAGTAGGTCAGGGCCAGGGCAAGTGAGTTTCTTGTGACAGCTTCCTTAAGTGTCTTTTTATAATGTCATTAGTCTTTTCTACTTTGCCTGAGGATTGCAGCCTCCAGGCACAGTGTAAATTATACTGAATACCAAGGGCTCTGGACACTTGAGTGACGGCTGCTTTAAATGCCGGGCCACTGCCACTTTGTAATGCTTGGGGCATGCCAAATCGGGGAATAATTTGATGTAAGAGTATTTTTACTACTTCCTTTGCTTGTTCAGTTTTACAGGGGAAGGCCTCGACCCCCTCCTGTGAATGTATCTACCCACACGAGGAGATCCTGGAGCCCTTTTGCCTCTGGCCTGTGTGGGAAATCTGTTTGCCAGTCCTCTCCTGGTATCTGCCTGCTCGCTGTAAGCCAGGAGGAGCAGCTGTTTTATTTAATGGGTTATTTCTTTGACAAATCTCACAGGCTTTAGTTATTTGTTCTATAATTTTTAATAGACTACTTCCTGCAAAAATGCTTTTGGCCATTTGGTAGGTATTTTCAATGTCTAAACGGAAAGTTTGGTGTAAAGTTTTAAGAATTTTCCATTCTGCACTTTGTGGCAAATAAATTTTTTCATCTTCTGTTTGAAGTCAACCGGAGGGAAGGAGAGAACCGCGTTTGGAGAGGCCGTCTTGCAGCTCTTTTTTACTCTATCTGGGGATAATATCAGCTGGCACACCTGTCCATAAGAAAGGGGCTTGGATAGGTGCCTCATAAGTCTCTCAAGCTGCCTCTTTGGCTTTTGTATCAGCTCTCCTGTTTGCTTCTGTTACTTCATCCATTCCCTTCTGGTGACCTCTGCAGTGAATAACTGCTACTTGTTTAGGCTTATGTTAGCTTGTATTAGCTGGTTAATTTCACTATGGTATTTGATAGGAGAACCTTCAGAATTTAGAAAGTCTCTTTCTTTCCATATGGCTGCATGGGCATGTAGCACTAGGTAGGCATACTTAGAGTCAGTATATATATTGACTCTCTTTCCTTTCCCTATTTCAAGGGCCCAAGTGAGGGCTATTAATTCTGCCAGCTGGGCACTTGTGCCCGGGAGAAGTGACTGGCACTCAGTAGTATCCCACAGAGTTACAACTGATGTTATTTCTGGTTAAAATTTCTGTTGAGAAAGTTTTTTGTAGTCAAAATGAACTATTTATTAGAGATAAAAAATTGCTTAAGTATGTCACTGCATTTATATGTTTTCATTGGTTATTATTTTCTCTGGTAAGATTATGTGTGTGTGTGTGTGTGTGGTTGGATGTGTGTGTGAACATGCACACATGTGCATGTATGTATGTATATACTTACATATGTATTATATTATACATATTAACACTAGAAATATGTATGGCTAAAACAAAACAAAACAAAAAACCTGGGAAGTAGAAAGGGGAGAGTGTTCTGAGATTCTGTCCAAGATTCAAAGACCCAAGATCTTTAAAAATACAAGATAGATACTAATGGATATTTCTTCTTGGAAAAAAGAATGATTTCACTTATTCAATGAACATTTATTGAATTTTCACCATGTGGCATACACTCATGTAAGGACTGTGGGTACAGTGATGAAAGATACAGTTTCTAGCACTTTTAGATGCATCAAACATGTGCTTCAGCAACTGCAATGTATTATGGCAAATGTAAAATTTGCATATCTAGGAAGTTATTCAGAATAGAATAAGTTTGTCAAAAATATTTAATTGGAATAAATAATAGAAATTACCAAAGGCCAGTGCTTGACCCTCTAAATTCTGTAAAACTCAAACATGACACCTTCCCCCTAGTGCCTCACAAGTTGTCAATGTTACTGTAAAAACATGAATATTTCAATAGTGGGGTTCAAGAAAAATATTTCATGTTCATGGATCAGAAGAGTCAACATGGTAAAGATGTCAAATTTCCCAAAATTGATTCATTTGGTTAAGGCAAAATCCTGCAATTATAACAGCAAGGTATTTCTTTTTTTTGTAGACATAGACAAGTAAGTTTCAAAATTAATATGGTCAGAAAAAGTATCTAAAATAGCCAAAAGAATTTTGGCTATAGATAGTGTGGTCCTGAAGAAGGGATAGACACATAGCTCAATGTGTCTATTGGAACTGAATAAAGATTCCAGAAGTACACCCACACAAATATGACTAATTTTTTAACAAAGGAAGGATAGCAGCCCATTAATGGAGGAATAATAGCCTTTTCAGTAAATGCCATTGGAGCCTGGACATCCATAACTGCAAAATGAATCTTACCTAAGTCTCACACCTTACAAAAAAACAACTCAAGATGGTTCATAAAGGTAAATGTAAAACACAAAATAAGGAAACTTTTTGAAAGGAAATTAGGAGAAAAATCTTCAGGACCTAAAATAGGCAAGTAGTTCTCAGACTTGACAGTAAGACCACAATTCCTAAAAGAAAAAAAAAGTGCATTACATCAAAGTTCATAGTGTTTGCTGCCACCTGTAAAAAGAATGAAAATACAAACTACAAACTGGGAAAGAATATTTTTAAACCACATTTCAATAATGGACCTGTATCTATAATATACTAAGAACTCTCAAAACTCAACATTTAAAAAGAAACATAAATAATCCATTTATAAAATGAGCAAAAGATACAAACTTTTCACCAAAGAGGATGTATAGATGGCAAATAAACATATAATTCAGTGTTATTAGCCATTAGAGAAATGCATACTGAAACCACAAGGATACACACTTCTCAGAATGGCTACAGTAAAAACAAAAAAAGAAAAAAAATGATACCTTTAAATCCTGGCAAGGATGCAGCAAAACAGGATTGCTCATGTATTGCTGGTGTTAATGTAAAATGGCACAGCCACTCTAGAAAATTATTTGGTGGTCATTTTTTAAACAGAAAATGGGTTTATTGTATGACTCGGCAATTGTATTCTTAGGCATATATCCCAGATAAAACTTATTTCCTTGCAGAAATTTGGATACAAATGTTCAATTTTTAACATTTTAAAAATAAAGGTGGTATATCCATATATGGAATACTAGTCAGCGATCAAAAAGAGAAATGATTTACACAGTCAACAACTTAAATGATCCTCCAGAAAGTATGCTGAGGGGAAAAGTATCAAATCTTTAAAAATACATACTGTGTGATTATATTGATGTAGCACTAGCAAAATAGCATGATTAGAGGGATGGGGGTATGGCTATAAGCAGCATCAGGATGTCTTGTGATGGTACAATTAAGTATCTTGATTGTGGTTGTAGTTACATGAAACTATATGTGTGCTAAAGTTACATAGGGCTACATATATGCATGTACAGACACGCACACACACACCAATGAGTGCATTTGTAACTGGTGAAATCTGAATAGGCTCTTTGGATTATACCAATTTAAGTTTTTCTTGTTTTAGTATTGTACCATAGTTATTTCAAATATTAATATTGGGAGAGGCTGAGTGAAGGGTACACAGGACATTCTTAAACATTTATTTGCCGTTCCTGTGAATTTATATTATACATCTCAAGCTAAAAGATTAGAAAGAAGCAAGCAGTGATGATAAATAAAATAAATGTTTCCTGGGGGAAACATTTTCATGTCTCTTCCACTGAGCACTGCAAATTGTTAGAAATAAAATACTGAATCTTATGAATATTCCAGCCAGGTTTCAGCACCCTTCCCCCACCCCTTCCCTTCTCCCTCTCTTTTCTTCTCTTAGTCATCAATTACTTAGTGTTCACAACATTTTGAAGAATATTGGATAAAGAGCTGGAAGAAAATATGAATATCATATGTCAAAGTTTCAATCTAAACTTTCAGTTCACAGAGTAACTCATCAATTTAAGTTGTTCAAGCTGTCTTAACCTGCTCTACTTAAAAATCAATACTATCCCTCAGTAAGTTAAAAAAATATATAATTAAGCAATTAAATGTAGTGCTGATATAAAACCAAACCAAAAGCACTATTTCTGCTAATTCCCACCAAAAAAGTGCAATTGATTTTAGACCTCAGTAAGCCATGATGTGATAACACACACACACACACACACACACACACATACACACACATATTTAAGAATATTCTGTACTCTCATAGAATTTCAAATGTATCACTCAGAATGTTCCCTCTCTTTTTGGTGTATCTTTTTTTTATTCTTAAAATTAGTCATGAAAACTGTTAAGTTAAATCTTTGAAGTTAAATGCAATGGATCAAATCCCCGTGAGGGATAGGCAGTTGTGATAGAGTCTGGACTTGAGATGGTAAGCCCACCCACCATCTCAGAGAGACCTAGGTTTCATCTTACTGAGGCTACAAGCATCCTCCAGAGGACACGTCAGCAAGCCACAGGCCCCAAGCCCACCTTTCCCCTGACTCCTCCCCTCAAAAAGCCCCCCAAAGCCCAGGTCCTAAAAAGCCTCTTGACCTGTTAAAGACCCCTTTCCTTTGTTTTGCTGGCCAGGACAGAGGGCTCCCTCTCAGGATCGCAATAAACTTGCTTGGACTGTTGATCCCCTGTCAAGTTGTTTCCTACCCCTTGTGTTAGGTAAGATTTGGTCACGTACCTATTTGTGCCTTGTGAAAATTACAAATAAACACCCACATTTTTCAAAATTCTGAAAATACAAGCCTGCTATGGTCAAGTAGGACAGATATACAGTTCCTGGAGACTTTTTTTTACCTTCTGATTTACATGTGTTCTTTTATGTTATGCTAGCATCCATCTAAACCTGAGGCATTAGAGTCCCTTTCCATTTATATTCCCATTTACATGGAGTAGAACTTATGCTTAACGTTTTCTGAGAAGCGAGAAAGAGTATGCATGAATAAATGATTGAAAATCATTAGACATTCTTGTCCTTAAAGTCTTTGTGGCAAATCTTTTGTTGGTGGTTCCCACATGTTACTTAATTTTTCAAAGTGTCTGGTCTTTTATCACCTCAGCAAATTCTCTTTAACTTTTTTTATCACCCTTCCTTGAAAGCCTGTATTTGAGTATCCAAATACATCATGTGCTAAGTAAAATAAAATAGCTTTTTAATAATATCACACACAGAAAGTGTTGGATTCTCCTGAGGAAGGCGCCGCCCCAAATCACTCACCAAAGACGTTTCTTGATGCAACAAGCAAGAGGAATTTATTCAGAAGCCAACTAGCTGGGGTCCACGTCAGCCCGTCGCAGCGGGTCTCAACGAGGACCCAGAGCACACAAAGCCAGAAGGTTTTATAGCATTTTCAAAAGGGGTAAAATTTTCCATAATTACAATACAGGGTTTTTTCTATAGGCTCATAAATCTTTTGCTGGCGCCACATCCTGGGGTCTGGTTAGATGAGATCACCTTCGGAATGTCTAGGGTGGTTCTAGCAAGATAAGCTAGGCATGTATGATTAACTGATTTACGGTTGGCTAACTAAAGGTCACTACAATTGACACAGGCTAACTAACTTGTTTTTCAAGATTCTAATGATTTTCCTTCTTCTGGGTTAGGGGGTGGTATTTAGGCCTTAAGATGGCTGTACTTATGCTAACTTTTGATTCTTCAGATCCTACATTTCCCCACTTCTCTTTTTGGGGCATTCCAATCATGGAATGTTTGTATCTTCTTGTGAGGTGAGTGAGTGGTATTGTTGCTTCAACATTAGTACATGAACAGCACTCACTCTTTCTCTAACAAAAGTTATCAACCGGTTTAATATGCAGGGTCTCAAAGTTAGGAGCAACACAAGGATGAGTAGGGGCCTAGCCAGAGTGGATATCAGGGTTGTAAACCACGGGGACCTAGTGAACTAAGATTCAAACAGTCCTTGGCCTGCTTCTCGCTCTCTCTTCCTCTGATCTAGCCTTTCTCTAAGTTTTGACATTGAATCTCTTACTATCCCGGAATGATCTGCATAAAAGCAGCATTCTTCTCTTAAAGCTGCACACAGTCCTCCTCCTTTTAGGAACAGCAGATCTAGCCCTCGTCTATTCTGTAAGACTACCTCAGAGAGGGAAGTCAGAGATTCTTCAAGTTTTGTAATGGATTGCTCTATGGTTTTTAGGTCTTCATCAATAGCAGTCCTTAGTCTTTCATAATGCTGGTTCCCTTGAACAATAGCGGCTGCCTCCGTTCCCACTCCAGCTGCGACTCTTATCTCTAACAACACGGCTAAGGTCAGCGAGACCGGCTCTCTCTTATATTTATGCTTAGGTTCAAATTCAGCTACGAATGAGAGATCATCATGATACATCAACCTGGGCACCAGCTGGACCATGATACAGAAATCACGGGAGGAGTTGAAGGCAGAAGTAGAGACACATGGGGTCACTCCAGTGTTACAAGCCCACTATCCCTCGGGAGGAGGGATTAAATACCTGTTTTTACCAGGGAAGGCTATGGGTATGGTCTCATTCTTTCTTCTACAGATAGAGACTCTAGCTGCTGCTAGGGAAGAGGGGTGATGACCGCTCTGGCTGCTTCATGCTGAGAAGGGGGCGCAGTAAAGGGTGCAGCTAGGTCTCCATCACTGGTCAGTTGAGAGGGCTTCAGAAGGCTGGCGCTTCTATTCTGGGTTTCATTTTTATTACTATTTGCAGTTTTGTGGCTTCTAGGCAAGATAAAACAAATTGTGTTATTAGGTTATGTAGCAACATCTGGAGTTGGATTTTTTATTCTGGAAGGAGGCTGCATTATTGAAACGATACTTCTCTCTAAAATCACTCTCATTTTTACTAGAAGTAACTAGGTTAAGAAAATAATTAACAGCTGGCTTGATTATTTGCACAGGTGCAGCAAGAAGAGCAATTGATTACACAGGCTCTTTTAAATATGCTTTGCTGGAACTTTTTGTAAGGAATTTCAGATTGAACTTTTAAAGGCCTCTTGAGGCCAGACAGCCAAGCCAGACCTGCCATCAGGCTTTGCCTGCAGTACCTGTAGATTTGGATGAATTCTTCTCTTCTCGAGGTCTCTGCACCTGCCAGGAAGTGACCTTCTTTACTCACCTGGTAAGGCTGCTGGGAACTCTGTAAGCAAGGTACCAGGCCAGTTCTTCCAAGGGGCTTTGTTGGCTTTATAAAGTCAATCTTAGTTCTTTAAAGTTGTTCACATCTGAGTCTATACACATGTCTCTCAGGTACGACATTCCAGTCAAAGCCCTGGTAGTATAACCAGTGTTCTTAAGTAGTCTTCTCACAAGGAAAGCAGATTCTTATTGAACTCGTGCAAATAAACATACTGCCATGGAATACAAAAACAGTCACTGAAAGTTTTTAAACTCTGGAGGGATCAAGTAGAGAGAAGGATGTTTCAATTCTGCTCATAAAGATAGTCATTTACTAAACTGTTGTCAGTTTAAGAGAACAAGGTTAAAACACTTTACCAGCAACATTTGAAACAAAAAGACACAAAATCATTTTCTTTAGTTTATGTAATCTTATGTAACTAATACCTGTTCTGCTGAAATCTAGTTCTTTACCAGTTTAGGGATAATACTATAAATGACAAAAGACTTACAAATGACAATGGTTAAAGATATGATGAGAGCTTACTGTAAAACAGTTGACATAAGGAAATTCTGATATTTCTGTAATACAAAACATTCAGTAACAAAGTTTAGCATCATTCTCTTTGACAGTGCTTTCTTGGTAAATAAATATATATATATCAGATAAATAAGCCAAATTAGTCAAATACTTTCTCTAGTGAGAAAAAATTCTTCTGACATGTTCCAGGGGCCCTCTGGAAAATATCAGAGTTAACTAGAGGTAAAAGCACCTTTTTGCATTTAATTTTTTTTTAGAACTATCATTACACATTTATTGTCTATATACTCAGCACAGTAAACGAGATATCTTAAAAAGTGGGGCAGCAGGGGAGACTGCTGCTGTCAATTTTTAAAGACAACATACAGAAAGTCAAACTAATTCTAGGTTACTAAGCATTCTTGAGAGAATGGTAGCAGATGGTAGATTCTTCTGCTTTCATCTTCAGGAGGGGAAAAAAGCTACAATAAGAATTCATATTTAGCTGAAAGAACTGTCTAAACTCAAGGCAGAGTATAATATCACCAGGCATACAAAAGACCTGTTAGAGATACATACAAAGAATGAATATGGCTATAGTCAAATTCAACTTAAAAGTTTAAGCAGAATCTCAAATTTAAATGTCTCTTTCTTTCACACAGATATTCAGATATGACCAGAAATATGATTTGAGATGAAAGAGATCAGGCATTTTACTTCTTCATTTAGGGACTGAGAAATGATGACCTTTGGCTTACAATCAATAGCTTACAAACAGTGAAAATAATAAGAACATAACTCAGCATAAGTGTCTAAGACCAGATACAAAAAAGCAGAGAAAGTGCTTAAGTTTACAGGTCTTCCCTGAAAGCTTCAAGAATGTTTTACTCTTTAATAGTAGATATAAGCTGCTATGCAAATTCTATTAAAAGCTCTAAGATTATTTGCATTAAAAAATATGGAGAGTCCCCCATGTTTTTTTTTTTTTTTTAAAAACATACAGCATATAAATTAAACAAGAAGACCTGGTGGTTCTCAAAAAATCTATTACAACTTTTCTCAAAAGTGGTCACACGTTCGTCTATCTAAACCTTTACAGTGAAACCTGTTTTTCTGGGAGAAACATAATCTTGTCCAGATTCTACAGTTTAATAAATTTTGGTTTGTTAACTAAGTGCATTTAATCAGCTGAAAAAAGCTTTGTTACTATTCTGCTTAGGAATTCAATTGTTCAGGCCATGCAATCATTTTTAATAACAAAATATTTCAAAGGCAAATAAAGATTATACAGTTGTTAACAAACTTTAGCTTTTAGTCTCTTTAACATTACGATTTCATGGCAACTCACTGAGACTTTAAGCATGAGAAACTGCTGTGATCTTTCAACATTAAGAGCAGACTAACAGTTAAAGAAAACTGTTTAACTGGAAACGAGATTTTAATTTTGCTGTGCACTTGATATCAAGACTCACTTGCTTTAATTTCACTAGGCATGACTATATCTGTAAGAATATAGTAATTTATTCTTCATTTGCCCCATGGTCCCAAGCACATAAGCCGGTGAGAATTATGCCTGGGCTTGCCTGCGGCTTGACTGGGTTTATCTCACTTTATCTCTAAACATCCTAACCCTCCCCCCAAAGCAACAGGCTGAGCGGATCTTCTACAACAAAAGGCACCACGCTGTTTTCTCTCTTTGTCTCTCTTTAAATAAATAGCTGTACTTTAGAACAAAGTTACTTTCTTTTATCACAAAACACATTCTTTAGCATGCAGAAGAGTTTTCATTTTTTATACTTTTTCTTATTAAAACATACATCTTTTAGCATAGAGAAATGTTTTTCTTTATTACTTTAAGTGGTTTTAATTAGAACTTAAAACCATTAGAAACTTTAACTTCTAGTGAACACTGAGAAGCAGGACACTGCAAACTGTCAAACTAACATTTTCTAGACCAACAAACTCACGAACACATTCTACAATTTCTGCAACCATGAGCTTCACAGCACAATCTCCCAGCGAACACAGAGCACATCTTCTCAACTTAACAAAACTCTAAGGCTTTAAGTTACTACAAAGATTCTCAGGCTGCAGGTAGGCATACACACTGCAACACACAATTTAAAAGGTGTTCACTTGCCACACTTATCCAGTTCACCTACCTGCAACAACTATGCTAGCCTACTCACAAGACCCCCACTGAACACTAGACAAAGCCAAGCTTCTAAGCATTCTATTCTTAAAAGATTTAGCAGATAACATGACTCAAATGACTCTAGGTAAACTCAGGCAGCCGACAACTACCAGGACATGCCCGCCTCAGGCAAACTCAAATTAGCATTAATGCTTAACACTTTTTTACCAGGTTTTCTGGAAGTTTTAGAACACTCAATTTTCACAAGCGCTTGTCTTTAAATCAATTTCATTAATACCATCCGGAGGTAGAAAGATATATTCATTTACACACTTAGGGGGTTGTCTGAGTCTGTCCTATTGTCAGTATAACAATTATTAGGCACATGAAAGACACAAAAAACAGAGACACACACAGATTAGACACACAGCGGCCGCTTTTTGTTTTTTTCTCAGATTTTCAAACAGAAACCGAAAGGAATCAGGGGTTGATATTCCTGGCACCTGAAAATCAACCCTATCTCATCAGATTCACCTTGCCGGAAAAACAGACGGGAGGCTACCAGGCGTCCCTGGCCTCCCAACCTCCCCGAGGCGTCCCCCAGGGTTGCAGCCTGTGGTGCTCCTAGTACGTCTACCGACCGCAGTCTCGACCCCTTTACGGGATCAGGACAGCTGCCAGACAGTGGGTACCCCCTTTCAGAATTATGACCGGTCTCACTGAAAAACAGAAAACAGAACACAGACAAACCAAGGCGCCACTAATCTTACCTCTTCCTCCAAGAGCGACTTCGGGAGTGAAGCGGGGTGAGCGCATGATCCCGGACGAGCCCCCAAATGTTGGATTCTCCTGAGGAAGGCGCCGCCCCAAATCACTCACCAAAGACGTTTCTTGATGCAACAAGCAAGAGGAATTTATTCAGAAGCCAACTAGCTGGGGTCCACGTCAGCCCGTCGCAGCGGGTCTCAACGAGGACCCAGAGCACACAAAGCCAGAAGGTTTTATACCATTTTCAAAAGGGGTAAAATTTTCCATAATTACAATACAGGGTTTTTTCTATAGGCTCATAAATCTTTTGCTGGCGCCACATCCTGGGGTCTGGTTAGATGAGATCACCTTCGGAATGTCTAGGGTGGTTCTAGCAAGATAAGCTAGGCATGTATGATTAACTGATTTATGGTTGGCTAACTAAAGGTCACTACAATTGACACAGGCTAACTAACTTGTTTTTCAAGATTCTAATGATTTTCCTTCTTCTGGGTTAGGGGGTGGTATTTAGGCCTTAAGATGGCTGTACTTATGCTAACTTTTGATTCTTCAGATCCTACAAAAGCACTTGTATTCCACAACAATGATGCCTTACAAATTATCCCAAAAAAGTGATAGTGGCTAAGATTTGCTAACAAGTGGCAAAACATATTTATTTTACTCACTTGAATACTTCCTCAGCTTTCTCTGATTCACTTTATGGCACTCTCTCATTCTCTTTACCTCCCAGAAGGCCAGTGTCCAGTGAGGGGGATGGAGTTTCAGGGACTCCTGATAGTGCTGACCTTTGGGCTGAGGGGGAGCTGGGGAAGCCTCCATCTGCCTGCTCTCCGGCAGAGTGAGCAGTGCCCAACCCTCACTTGTCTGGAACCCCTCCCACACATGGCAAATGTTTCAAACTGCTGTCTCTGTTTTGGGTTTTAGTGGGACAGTGATGCTTACCTGTCTTCCACAAGTGGCTGGAACCTCAGCCTCTCACAGTGTTCCAATGTCCCTGGTGTCCAGCTGCATTAATCACTAGGACCCAATGCAATGTGGAGTCATGTTCCCAGAGCACATCTCCAGGGTCAGGTGTGCAGGTTTCCTGAGGGCCTAGCCCCTCCCTGCTCTGTTCCTGTCCTTCCTGCCTGTGGACAGGGATGGGGGAAGGGCTCCGGTCCCACATGACTGGTTAGTCCACTTAAGCCCTCTCTGTGTGGTCTTCTTTGCTAGGTGTAGGTGGTCTGTTCCACAGTCTTCAGGTGTTTTCAGGTTGAGTTGCATTTGCTCTGGTTGCTTCTTTGCTGAGTCTGTGGGAGGTTTCTGCCTTGCTTTTCTTCTCCTCCTTCCATTTCCCCCTCCTATCTAGTTGTTTTCAAGTCAGGTTTATCCAGTCGTAATAAAAAATTTATAATAAAATACACTGTAAAAATCTGCCAATGTAAATGTTTAACAGGTTTTTACAATAACAATTATCAAATTCCAGCAGTTCCAGAAAAGGACACTCTTCTTTCCATAGTTAAAGCATTTTACCCTAAGAAGAGGTTATCCTTATTTTTTTGTTTTTCTGTTTTGTGAAATGAAGTGTATTTTGAATTTCCAGCCCTCCGTATGAAACCCTTTTGCTCAAAGGGCTGTTTCACTCTCAGGCTTTTTAAACCCTGGAGATGCCTTCACGGCCAGAACTTCCTCGCGTAAGCAGAAGATCCATGTAGTCCTCCGATGACTATGGAATTGATTAGCTTGGTTGTAGATTTCTTTCAATCTCTGCCTTTTTTTCCCACCTGCCAAAATTGTTCATCTGCCCTGTAATCAAAACAAAACATGACTTTATTTTTAATAGAAGTTTCTGGCAGTGTAGGTAATAGCAGTCTTTTTATTTTCTCCCCAGTCTGGCCAATCTGGGTGAATGTGAATTGCAGTTGCTTAAATTTGAATAGGGATTTGTAGCCCCAGGTCTGCTATTCTCTTCTTCCCTGTGGGCAGCCAGTATTACTTCCCTGTTGTTATCCTTTTGAATCAACTTCATTAAGAATTCAGGGGCTCTTTTGTTCTCTCTTGAAATGTGAACTACTTCAGTAATGTTTTGCCATGAATTGCTATAGCAGTTAATTGTTTCAAATGATCCTAAAATAATCTATAAAATTAAATTGGTATATATTAAATAGATACTTAAACAAATACAGAACTATAAGGTGTCCTAATGAGGTCACCAAAAATCAGATTGAATTAATAGCTTTATTATTATTCCAATAAAAATTTAAATATATCTTTTATTGAAAAATAAATCCCTATTAAGTAAAACATCCTTATTAAATAAATCTGAAAAATAAATGTTGAAAATATGAGGTTATTTTGAACAATAGAGACAGACACTACCAAATATTAAGTTCACTTTAAAAGAACATACTGTCCTTTTTTAAATTAAAGTATCATTGATATACAATCTTATGAAGGTTTCACATGAACAACATTGTGGTTTCAACATTCACCAACATTATCAAGTCCTCACCATCCCCCACATTGCAGTCACTGTCTATCAGCATGGTAAGATGCTGTAGAGTTATTACTTGTCTTCTCTGTGTTGTACTGCCATCCCATGATCTACCTATACTTTGATTGCTAATTATAGTGCCCCTTAATCCCCTTCTCCCTCCCTCCCCACCCAGCCTTACCAACTGCCTCCCCTGTGGAAACTAGTCTCTTGGAGTCTGTGAGTCTGCTGCTATTTTGTTCCTTCAGTTTTGCTTTGTTGTTATACTCCAAAAATGAGTGAAATCATTTGGTACTTGTCTTTGTCTACCTGGTTTATTTCACTGAGCATAATACTCTCTAGCTCCATCCATGTTGTTGAAAATGGTAGGGTTTCTTTTCTTTATATGGCTGAATAATATTCCATTGTGTATATGTACCACTTCTTTATCAGTTCATCTACTGATGGACACTCAGGCTGCTTCCATATCTTGGCTATTGTAAATAGCGCTCCAGTAAACACAGGGGTGCACATGTCTTTTTGAATCAGGGATCTTGCTTCATTCAGGTAAATTCCTAGGAGTGGGATTACTGAGTCAAATGGTATTTCTATTTGTAGTTTTTTGAGGAATGCCCATAGTCATTTTCCACTAAGAGTTTAGGAAGGTTACCCTTTCTCTGTATCCTCACCAGCATTTGTTGTTTCTTGTCTTTTGGATGTTGGCCATCTTAACTGGTATTAGGTGATATCATATTGTGGTTTTAGTTTACATTTTGATGATGATTAGCAATGTAGAGTTTTCATGTGCCTGTTGGCCATCCTAATTTCTTCTTTGAGAAGTGTCTGTTCAGATCCTCAGTCCATTATATAATCAGGTTATTTGTTTTTTGGCTGTTGAGGTGAGTGAATTCTTCATATGTTTTGGATGTTAACCCCTTATTGGATAAGTCATTTGTGAATATATCCACCCATACAGTAGGATGCCTTTTTGTTCTGCTGGTGGTGTCCTTTGCTGTGCAGAAACTTTAGTTTGATGCAGTCCCACTTGTTCAATTTTGCTTTTGTTTCCCTTGCCTGAGGACATGTGTTCACGAAAAAGTTGCTCATGTTTATATTCAAGAGATTTTTGCCTATGTTTTCTTCTATGAGTTTTACAGTTTCATGACTTACATTTAGGTCTTTGATCCATTTCAGGTTTACTTTTGTGTATGGAGTTGGGCAATAATCCAGTTTCATTCTCTTACATGTAACTGTCCAGTTTTGCCAACACCAGTTATTAAAGAGGCTGTCTTTTACCAATTGTATATCCATGGCTCCTTTATTAATTAGTCATTTATGGTGGGTTTATATCTGGGCTCTCTATTCTGTTCCATTTATCTATGGGTCTGTTCTTGTGCCAGTACCAAAATGTCTTGTTTACTCTGGCTTTGTAGTAGAACTTGAAGTTAGGGAGCATAATATTCCCAGCTTTATTTTTCCTTCTCAGAATTCTTTGACCATTCAATCAGGGTTTTTGTGGTTCCATATGAATTTTAGAACTATTTGTTCTAGTTCATTGAAAAATACTGTTGGTAATTTGATAAGAATTGCATTGAATCTGTAGATTGCTTTAGGCAGTGTGGCCATTTTGACAATATTAATTATTCTTACTCATGAGCACAGGATTTATTTCCATTTATTGGTGTCTTTTTTAATTTCTCTCATGAGTACCTTATAATTTGCAGGGTCTTTCACCTCCTTGGTTAGGTTTATCCTAAGGATTTTATTCTTTTTGATGCAATTATAAATGGAGTTCTTTTCCTGATTTCTCTTTCTGCTAATTTGTTGTTAGTATATAAGAATTTCTCTGTGTTAATTTTGTATCCTTCAACTTTGTTGAATTCAGTTATTAGTTCTAACAGTATTTTGGTGGAGTCTTTGGGGTTTTCTACTTATAAAATCATGTTGTCTGCCAACAGTGACAGTTTAACTTCTTCCTTATCAATTTGGATGCCTTTTATGTCTTTGCATTGTCTGATTGACATGGCTAGGACCTGCACTACTGTGAGGAATAAAAATGGGAAGAGTTAGGCCAATCTAACCTGTAGTTAGTTTGAGGAATAAAAATGGGGAGAGTTAGGAAAAGCATTCAGCTTTTTGCTGTTAAGTATGATGCTGGCTATGGGACTGTCATATATGGCCTTTATTATGTTGAGGTACTTGCCCTCTATATCAATTTTGTTGAGACTTTTTATCATGAATGGATGTTGAATTTTGTCAGATGCTTTTTCAGCACCTATGGAGATGATCATGTGATTTTTGCCCGTCTTTTTGTTGATGAGTTGTATGTTGATTGATTTTTGCATAGTGTACCATCCTTGCATCCCTGGAATAAATCCTACTTGATCATGATGTATAATCTTTTATATGTATTTTTCAATTTGGTTTGCTAATATTTTGTTGAGTATTTTTGAATCTATGTTCATCAGGGATATTGTCCTGCAATTTTCTTTTTTTGTGGTGTCTTTGCCTGGTTTTGGTATTATAGTGATGCTGGCTTCATAGAATGAGTTTGAAAATATTCACTCCTCTTCTACTTTTTGGAATACTTTAAAGAGGAAGGATATTAGCGCTTCTGTAAACGTTTCATAAAATTCAGGTGTGAGGCCATCTGGTATGGGAGTTTGTTCTTAGGTTGTTTTTTGATTACCAAATCTATTCCATTGCTGGCAATTGGAAAAATTCAGATTTTCTGGGATTTTTTTGCTGCATCAGGCTTAGAAAGTTCTATTTTTCTAGAAAATTATCCATTTCTTCTAGATTATTCAATTTTTTGGCATAAGTTTTTTCACAGTATTCTCTTACTATTCTTTGTATTTCTGTGGTATTTGTTGTGCTTTTTCCTTTTCCATGTTTGATTTATTTATGTGTGTATACTCTACTTTTTTCTTGATAAGTCTTGCTAGCAGTTTATCTATTTTGTTTATTTTCTCAAAGAACCAGCTCCTGGTTTCATTGTTTCTTTCTATTGTTTTATTCTTCCTGATTTTATTTATTTCTGTTCTGATCTTTATTATGTCCCTCCTTCTACTGACTTTGGGCCTCACTTGTTCTCCTTATTCTAGTTTCATTAATTGTGAGTTTAGACTCTTCATATGGGATTGTTCTTCTTTCTTGAGATGGCCTGTATTGCAATATACTTTCCTCTTAGAACTGCTTTCCCACATCCCACAAGTTTTGGGGTGTTAAGTTGTTTTCATTTGTCTCCAAATATTCCTTGATCTTATTTTAATTTGGTCATTGATACATTGATTATTTAGGTGCATGTTGTTAAGCTCTATGTGTTTGTGAGATTTTTTGTTTTATTTGCATAATTTATTTCTAGTTTCATACCTTTGTGTTCTGAGAAGCTGTTGGTACAATTTCAGTTTACTGAAGTTCTTTTTGTGGCCTAGAATGTGGTTTATTCTTAAAAATGTAACATGCACACTTGAGAAGAATGTGTATACTTACTGCTGCTTTTGGGTGGAGTGTTCTGTAGGTTTCTGTTAGGTCCATCTGTTATAATGTATTCTTCAGTGTCTCTGTCTCCTTACTTATTTTTTGTCTGATTGATCTGTCCTTCAGTGTGAGTGGTGTGTGGAAGCCTCCTAAAATGAATGCATTGCTATCTATTTGCCCTTTACCTCTGTTAGTAATTGTTTCACATACGTAGGTGCTTGTATGGTGGGTGCATAGATATTTGAATGGCTATATTCTTTGGTGGACTGACCCCTTTATCATTATTCAATGTCCTTCTTTGTCTTTTTTTACTTTCTTTGTTTTGAAATCTGTTTTGTCTGATACAAGTACTGCTACTCCTGCTTTCTACTCCCTATTATTTGCATGAAATATCTCTTTCCATTCCTTCACTTTTAGTCTGCATATGTCTTTGGGTTTGAAATGAGTTTCTTGTAGGTTTTATATTGATGGGTCTTATTTTTTTATCCATTTTTCAACTCTCTATATATTGATTGGTGCTATCAGTTTATTTACATTTAGGGTGATTGTCTATAGATATGTACTTATTGCCATTGTGGGCTTCAGACTTGTGGTTATCAAAGGTGCAAGCTTCCTTACTATCTAACAGTCTATCTTATTTATTACTCTATTTCAAACATAATCCAAAAGTTATTTTTTGTCCCCTACCTTCTTCTTTCCCCCCACTCTTTATACATTAGGTGTCATATTCTGTACTCTGTGTATCTCTTGACTAACTTTGTGAGTTGTTGATTTACTTTTGTATTTGCTTACTAATTAATTGGTCTAATACCTTTATTGTGGATTTATTTTCTTGGGTGACAGCTACTTAGCTTTAGGAACATTTCCATCTAGAGCAGAGCCTTTAAGATACCTTGTAGAAATGGTTTGGTGGTGGTGAATTTCCTCAAGTTTTGCTTTTTGAGAAAGTGTTTAATCCCTTCCTGCTTCAAATTTAAATGATAATCTTGCTGGGTACAGTATTTTTGGCTGGAGGCCCTTCTGGTTCATGGGCATTAAACATATCATGCCACTCCCTTCTCGATTGTAAGTAATCTTTTTTCTCTGGCTGCTTTCAGTACTCTCTTCTTGTCCTTGATCTTTGCCATTTTAATTATTATATGTCTTGTTTTCTTTCTAGGTTTTTTTGTGTTGGGAGATCTCTGTACTTCCATGACCTGAGTGATTATTTCCTTCTCCAGATTAGAGAAGCTTTTAACAATTATTTCCTCAAAGAAACTTTCTGTCCCTTTTTCTCTTTTCTTCCTCTGGTACTCTGTAATGCAAATGCTGTTTCATTTGAATTGGTTTGCTCAGCTCTCTTATTATTCTTTCATTCCTAGAGATCCTTTTTTCTCTCTGTTCTTTAGCTTCTTTGTTTTCCTGTTTCCTTGTTTTTATTTCATTTCTTGTCTCCTCTACCTCATCTTAATCTACCTTTAAATCCCTCCATTGTTTGTTTCATATCACATACTGTATTTTTCAAAGTTTCTATCTGTTTGTTGATGTCCTCCTTGACATCTTGAATATTTTTCTGTAGCTCCATGAGCTTGCTTATAACATATATTTTGAAATATTTATCAAGGAGATTGGTGATTTCAGTTTCACTAAGCCCTGTTTCTGAAATTTTTGGGGGGCCAGATTCCTCTGTCTTGTAATTTTTTTTAGTGTTTCCTATGGGAAAATAGATTTGTGCCCAGAAGTTCAATTTTCTGTGTGGGAACTGCAGCTGTTGGCAGACAGTTGGTATGTGTAGTGGGTCTGCCTTGCTAGTGGTGTTTTGATTTCATGTCTGGTTGTATTTGCTGTGTTTTTGTGTTTTATGTGATTTGGGAAGGAGGTTTTTGTCTTGCCTTCCTACACCACTATCTTTTTTTTCCTGTCTCCCAATCATATTGTCCTTTTAATATTTTTATTGAAAATAGTTGTAGAGATCAATGAAACAGTAAAGTCCTGAAATAATAGGAAGTTAATATAAGAAAACATATGATTAGAAATAATTAGCTATAAATCAAATCAATTTATAAATATTTAATAGAGTAAGATGCTAAATATAGAGTCTTAAAACATTTAAGAGGAAATAGAAATTAATTTTAGGGTATTGATGAAAGGATGAAAACTTACTAGGAGTGATGTTGTCAATAAGATGGCTCACTACGTCAATGAATTCTGCCACATACCTTGTCCTGTATTATTTCTTTCAAGGGGTAGAAAATTATCACAAGGGAACACAAAAAGATTTGACTATACAAACTGAGTTTTTTGAGCCCAGAGCTGTATCTTTTACCTCTATATTCCTTTTGATTCAACCAACATTTACAATTTGCTTTAATTGTGTTAGACTATGGAAAGAAAAAAAAGACCATTATTAACATAAGGAAACACTTTTAATTTGTGGTAGATTAGCACTGGTTATTAAGAGAACAGAGAAGATTTTTTTAAATATATTTTTTATTGAAGTATAGTTGATATACTATATTATGTTGGTTTCAGTTATACAAGATGGTGATTTGACAGTTATATACACTAAATATTCACCCCAACTAGTATATTTACTATCTGTCAACACAGAAAGATATTACAGAACTCTTGACTATATTCCCTATGCTGTACTTCTCATCCCCATATATTATTATTATTATAGTTGTGAGTTTGTGCCTCTTTATACCCTTCACCTATTTCACCCATACATCATACATTCCAGTACATTTCCCATAGTAACCACCAGTATCTTCTTAATGTCTCTGAGACTAATGCTGTTTTGTTCATTTTGTTTTGTTTTGTTTTTAGATTCTACATAAAAGTGAAATCATGATATTTGTCTTTCTCTTCCTGGCTTATTTCACTTAGCATAATACTTTCTAAGTCCATCTTTGTTGTCTCAGGATTTCTTTTTTATGGCTGAACAATATTCCATTGTATATATGTACCACATCTTCTTTATACATTCTTCTACTGATGGACACTTAAGTTGCTTCCATATTTTGTCTACTGTAAGTAATGCAGCAATAAAAGTAGTGGTGCATATAACTTTTTGAATCAGAGATATTATTTAGGTAAATTCCTAGAGTGGAATTATGGGTCCCATGATAAACTTATTTATAGTTTTTGAGGAAATCCATACTGCTTTCTGTAGTGTCTGCACCGATTTATATTTCTGCCAGCAGTGTAGGATGGTTCCCAGAGAAGAGATATTTAACCTAATCTAAGAGTGTAGAAAGTTCAGAGTTTTTTTTCAAGAAGTGACTCCTTCCGTGCTGGAGAATTAGAGCCAATGAAAATCATGAACAAAACTGCAAGTATATAAATCATAAGTTGGAATCCAAGGTTAAAGGTGTAAAGTTATCATAAATGAGATCAAAGTCCTGAAATGAAGGAAGGCTTGAATACTGACGGAGTGAATAAAACATGTCAGTGTTTTCCCAGCAGTTCTTTTGCTCTTCCATAATATCCCATTTCCTATATCAGCTCTTTGAAATGCTCTCAATTCTCCTCAATAATTCTTCTTACCACTGTTGGGGAGACAGAAATTTCTTCTACCTTTCATGGTACTTCTAGCTAGTTTAAGAATCAAATTGAAATGAGACAGTAGGAAAAACCTAAAGTTTAGTTATATATATATGGAGGCTCAATAATATAACTGAGAGCCAAAGAAATGACCAAGGCATAATGCTTTTATGTAATTTATATAAAGAAACATAAATCTGCTAGGAATTGACAGGAAAAAGAAAACATGTTGGGAAGTTTCAGTAGGTAAGAAATTGTAAAAGTATTTGGGTTGAGAAAGTAAAAAAGTAGCAAGGATTGTTTGTACAGGCTTCTTTGGCCTTGAATTCCCTGTCTTTGAAGAAAAGGATGTCTCTATTGGCAGGAGCAGGGAGGGTTCCTTTCATATGGGAGATTTATGTTCTGGTTTAAAGGTGAGGTGTGCAGAGTGGGGTTGGAGAATCCATTGTACGTCTGCTATTTCTCCATCTGTTTGAGTCCAAAGTAATCAATATGCCAAAATAGAACATTTTGGGGCAGCCTGTGCTTGGTCCCTACAGCACCTTTATCTCTTTAACAGAGGAAGTAAATGTCTACTACAGGAAGAAAACAGAAGCCATTACACAGTTCTTATAACTGTATATAAATTTGCACACTGACATTCTAATTGCTTATGACACAAGGAGGAGGTTGCTTTCAGGTAGTCAACGATGTGCCTTCTCTGGATCCCATCTTCTCTCACTTTCTGCTGAATCTCAAGAATCAGTTATCGATCCTGTTAGCAAAGGTTGCAGAGAAACATCAGAAGTCCGAGATTTATGTCAGCATTTGTGATTAAATATCATGCAGAGATTCATAAGCAATGTTATCACTAGATTAAACTTTGTTGGGAGAGGGGACACTTGAGTTTTGCTCTTGACAGATAGGATATTTTCAAGGGGTTACACTGTCAAGGCATTTCAGGCAGATGGAAAAGGACATTAGAAAGTGAGTTATGTTCAAGCAATGGCACTTAAGTCTAGTGTAGTTTACTTAAAACATTGATGCTCAAGTAGATGAGGTATGAGAGAGATGATTGGATAGACTGAACTTATTTTAAATTGAGGAATTCATATTTAAGCTTGTATTTAAAATTCAACTAGTAAAGTTTTGATTAAAAAGTATATTGATTAATAACCATATTTATCAATTAGATATATGAACTCATTGTTTTTTAATGTATTATTTATGTGTTTATGTACTTTAGTATGTAATTTTGTCTGTGTGCCTTATGTTTATTCATTAATTTTGCATAATATTGTCTCAGACCTTTTAAATATTCACTCCAGACTTAGCATTATTTTTCTCACCTTAAAAAATATTTTATAAAAGAATAAAGTGCTAATCCTTATAATTTATTTATGCGTATCCTATGCTTTTCTCATAACAGGTAACCCTATTAAATTGACATTTTTATGAGCCATTCATCTGCCACGTTTAGCTATGGTAATGATATATAATTTCCTTCTTATTGCTAAGGAAGTGTCCTTAGATAGCTATTTATCAGTTAGACCCAACATGATGAAGCTATTAAAATAGTTTATTCATTGTGAAACTATAGGTAAGCTTCCATTTAGATTTCATTTCCTTTTTTTTCCATTATCACTCCCACCATCTTAATCTGCCTTTTCATTACTTCATATCTGGCCTGAAATAGCTCCTCAAAGCATTGGTTTCCTATCCTATCTCATTTGATTAATCTTGCACAGTTTCCATACTCCTACTTATAAAAATTGCTTTGATCATGTAATTTCTCATTGAAACAACTTTTATTGTGCATCCTCATGTCTTCTCCATGGTCCAAAGACACAGTCTAAATTCTGCAACTTAACATTTAAAGACCACCAATTCCAATACTAAATTATCTATGAAATCACTCAAGCTACTTTACTCAGGTAACTGTGTCCTTTGCTACTTTGATATTTTTCCCTTTTTTTAAGGTCATTTTATTCATTGTTGTAACTTGATGTTTTACCTGGATCTCCCAATCCAAATTACCTTTTCCTTCATTACCTGCTTATTTCTGTTTTACTTAGCTCACTGAATATTACATTCATTGAGTATTATAATCACTGTATTTAATGGGGTAGGGAGAGACTTTCTTAGTTATTGTCTTAAATAATGACAAGTTCCATTGATTTAAAGTGATTGCATTTTGGGGTAGGACCCACACAGATGATTTAAATAACACAGTAACTTTGCAACATCCTGGGACAATTTTTAAAACAATTTATGGTACTTTTTCATTAGCTGTGATTGGAAAGAATAAGAGGGCTGGGTGGAGGCATTGGAAGGAAAATTGTTCCTGAGAGGGAAGAAAGGATGCAAACTCCACAGTCCAAGCAGGTTTATTGTGAAACCTGAGAGGGCCCCCTCTGTCCTGGCCAGCAGAACAAAGAAAAAGGGTCTCTAGCAGGTCAAGAGGCTTTTTATGGCTAGGGTTTTTGGCGGGCTCTATGAGGGGTGGGGTCAGGGGAAAGGTGGGCTTGTACCTTGCTGACGTGTCCTCTGGAGTTTGCTTGTAGCCTAGGTAAGATGACACCTATGTCCTTCTGAGATGGTGGGTGGGCTTATTCAAAAGGCAGAACTCAAGTCTGGATTCTATCAGTTTCCTCTAAGAGAGAATAACACTAACAACATAACTTTCTTTTTCCTCATATTTCTAATGTTGCCTGACTTGCCTAGGCAACTGGGAAGGCTAAGGAATAGGATCTAGGTTGAAGTTTCCAGATTCATGGTAATTGCTGGGAAAGACCCAAAGCTGAAGGCATAGGATAATCATGATTTGAAACCCAAGTTGTTTATGTAGGAAAGCTGAAATACTGGGACAGTCTTTAAAGAATCAGATACCTACTCCTTTATATTAATCCTCTACATAGAAGGTAGTTTAAGAGCACCACTGAGTTTGAGGGAAAGATTCTGCATTAAATTTAGATGGTAGAGCAGAACTGATTAAATATGGCTGCATGAGAGGTGAGACAGAGGCTTCCTCCTAAAACCACACAAATACTAAAATATAATTGATATGACAAATCCTGAAAGAGCAATAGAAATGCACCAAATTGCATACATGTGGAGAAAAGAATAAACCTCATGGAACAGGGGAACGTAAAAAAGCTGTGGCCCAGCGGGACCCAAGCCTTTCCCCAACCCAAGGTCACTGGCAGGAAGAAGAGAAATGGAATGGGGAAGGAGTGGAGGCCTTGGACTGCTGAATACCTAACCCCAGAGATCTGCTCTGGGAACAGAAACTTACATTTCATGGTGCTCTTGTGATTAGGGGGTTGGAAACTAAGGCAGGCAGAATACCTGGAGAGACTGAGATTCCAGCCACTTGTGGAAAGCAGGGATCCATATTTGGCTGCTCTGAGACAAAAGAAAGGTGGGCAGTCTGAGACTCTTCCTAACAGCAAGAGGGCAGCTAAAGGAGCAGGATTGCACAGAGGTTACTTCTCAGGAGAAAGGACAGGTAGACAAAATTGTCCAGGTGCACTCTGCCCAGCAGGTTGGGAACTTTCATGATCTTCAGGCTCTCCAGTTCCCTGGCTGGCTACACAGTTCCAAGGACCCCCTCCATGATACACATCCTACTGTGCCTTTCTCCTGGCCAGCCCCACCTGGCTCACAACCAGCAAAACCTACCCTGGCATTAGGCCAGCCAGAGGGAAGTCCTGTCTACAGCAACTACAAACTACAAATGCAAAGCATAGAGGATTATACCTGTGTGCTCGGCCACTGGTCCTGGCAGTGGAGGCAGGAATAGCAGCTGGGCAGCAGGAAACAGCTCTTTCCTCCCCCCAGGCACCAATATTACTCCCTTGTGACCCCTGACATTGCTTCAGGGGCTGACCAGCTCCAGGAAGTGGAGCTTCTGGGCACTAGAGGGTGCCATATACAAATATGAAATGCCAAAGGAACTTGGTTCAAAGTAAAATTCTGAATACAACACCTAGAAAGATTAAAATGAAATTGACCTCATGAATCTTTCTGAAAGGGATTTCAAAATAAACTCATTAACATGCTCATGGAAGTATGGAAAGATATTCAAGAACTCAGGAACGAATTCTGGTCATAGATCCAATCATTGAAGAGCACAATGGAGGGTATTAAAAGCAGATTAGATATGGTGGAGGAGACGATAAATGAAATAGAAATTGGAGAAGAGGAATACAAAGAAGACGAGGAACAGAGAGAAAAAAGGATCTCTAAGAAGGAAAGAATATTGAGAGAACTGTATGACCAATCCAAATGGAACAATATTCACATATAGTCTCCCAGACCATGGAGGTGCACAGATCTCCCAACACAAGGGACCCAAGAAGACAACATCAAGACATATAGTAATTAAAATGGCAAAGATCAAGGATAAGGACAGAATATTAAAAGCAGCCAGAGAGAGAAATAAGATCACATACAAAGGAAAGCCCATCAGGCTATCACCAGACTTCTTAGCAGAAACCTTACAGGCCAGAAGGGAGTGGTATGATATATTTAAGGCAATGAAGCAGAAGGGCCACAAACCAAGATTACTTTATCTGGCAGATTATCATTTAAATTTGAAGTAGGGATTAAACAATTTCCAGATAAGCAAAACCTGAGAGAGTTTACCTCCCACAAACCATCTCTACAGTCTATTTTGAAGGGATTGCTATAGATGGAAGTGGCCCTAAGGTTGAATAGCTGTCACCAGAGGTAATAAAACCACAGTAAAGAAATTAGAACAGTTAATTACTAAGCAAATGCAAAATTAAATCAACTATCCCAAAAGTCAATCAAGGGATAGACAAAGAGTACTGAATATGATACCTAATATATAAAGAATGGAGGAGGAAGAAAAAGGAGGAGAAAAAATAACCTTTACATTGTGTTTGTAATAACATATTAAGTGAGTTAAGTGAGACTCTTAGATAGTAAGGAAGTTAACCTTGAACCTGTGGTAACCATGAATCTAAAGCCTGCAGGGCAATAAGTACATACCTATTGATAATCATCCTAAATATAAATGGAATGAATGCACCAATAAAAAGACAGAGTCACTGAATGGATAAAAAACAAGACCCACCTATATGCTGCCTACAAGAAACTCACTTCAAACCCAAAGACATACACAGACTAAAAGTGAAGGGATGGAAAAAGATATTTCATGCAACTAATAGGGAGAAAAAAGCAGGAGTTGCAATACTTGTATCAGACAAAATAGACTTCAAAACAAAGAAAGTCACAAAAGACAAAGAAGGCCATTACATAATGATTAAGGGGTCATTCCAACAAGAAGATATAAACATTATAAATATGTATGTGCCCAACACAGGAGCACCTACATATGTGAAACAAATACTAACAGAATTAAAAGGGGAAATAGAATGTAATGCATTTATTCTAGGAGACTTCAACACTCCACTCACTCCAAAGGACAGATCAACCAGACAGAAAATAAGTAAGGACACAGAGGCACTGAACAACATATTAGAACAGATGATCCTAACAGACATCTACAGAACTCTACATCCAAAAGAATACACATTCTTCTCAAGTACACATGGAACATTTTCAAGAATAGATCACATACTAGGCCACAAAAAGAGCCTCAGTAAATGAAAAAAGATTGAAATTGTACCAACCAGTTTCTCAGACCACAAAGGTATGAAACTAGAAATAAATTACACAAAGAAAATGAAAAATCCCAGGAACACATTGAGGCTTCACAACATGCTCCTAAAGAACCAATGGATCAATGACCAAAAAAAAAAAAAAACAAAACAGATCAAGCAATATATGGAGACAAATGACAACAATAGTTCAACACTGCAAAATCTGTGGGACAGAGTGAAGGCCATTCTAAGAGGAAAGTATGTTTTAATACAGGCTTACCTCAGAAAAGTAGTATAATCCCATATGAACAGTCTAAACTCACAATGAACAAAATTAGAAAAAGAAGAACATATGAGGCCCAAAGTCAAAAGAAGGAGGGATATAATAAAGATTTGATCATAAATAAATAAAATCAAGAAGAATAAAACAATGGAAAGAATCAATGAATGCAAGAGCTGGTTCTTCAAGAAAATAACAAAATAGATAAACCTCTAGCCAGACTTATCAAGAAAAAAAGAGAGTCTACACACATAAACAGAATCAGAAATGAGAAAGGAAAAATCACTATAGGCACCACAGAAATACAAATAATTATTAGAGAATACTATGAAAAATTATATGCCAACAAATTGGTTAATCTAGAAGAAATGGAAAACTTTCTAGAAAAATACAACCTTCCAAGGCTGACCCAGAAATAAACAGAAAATGTGACCAGACCAATAACCAGCAATGAAATTGAATTAGTAATCAAAAAAATACCTAAGAACAAAACTCCTGTAACAGATGGCTTCCCTGCTGAATTTCATCAAACATTTAGTGAAGACCTAATGCCTATCCTCCTTAAAGTTTTCCAAAGAGCAGAAGAAGAGGGAATACTTCCAAATCCATTCTATGAGGCTAGCATCACTCTAATACCACAACCAGGCAAAGACACCACAAAAAAAGAAAATTACAGACCAATATCCCTGATGAACATAGATGCAAAAATACTCAAAAAAACATTAGGAAACTGAATTCAAAAATACATCAAAAAGATTATCTATCATGATCAAGTAGGATTTATTCTAGGGATGCATAGATGGTACAATATTCAAAAATCCATCAACATCATCCACGACATCAACAAAAAGAAGGACAAAAACCACATGAACATCTCCATAGATGCTGAAAAAACATCTGACGAAATTCAACATCCAGTTATGATAAAAACTCTCAACAAAATGGTTAAAGAGGGCAAGTACCTCAACATAATAGAGGCCATATATGACAATCCCACAGCCAACATTATACTTAACAGCAAGAAGCTGCAAAATTTTGTTAAAAGGATGTAAAAGAAAAGGATGCCCACTCTCCCCATTACTATTCAACCAAGTTCTGGAGGCCCTAGCCATGGAAATCAGACAACACAAAGAAATAAAAGGCATCTAGATTGGCAAAGAAGAAGTTAAACTGTTCCTGTTAGCAGATGACATGATATTGTACACAAAAAACCCTCAAGAATCCACTCCAAAACTACTAGAAGTAATACCTGAATTCAGCAAACTTGCGAGATACAAAATTATTACACAGAAATCTGTTGCATTCCTATACACTAATGATAAACTAGCAGGAAGATAAATCAGGAAAACAATTCCATTCACAGTTGCATCAAAAAGAATAAAATACCTAGGAATAAACCTAACCAAGGAAGTGAAAGACCTATACTCTAAAAACTACATGACACTCATGAGGGAAACTAAAGAAGATACCAATAAATGGAATCACTTCCAGTGCTCATGGATAGGAAGAGTTAATATTGTCAAAATGGCCATCCTGCCTAAAGCAATCTACAGATTCAATGATCCCTATCAAAATACCTACAACACTTCTCAGTGAACTCGAGCAAATTGTTCTAAATTTTATATGGAAGGGAAAAGATCCCGAATAGCCAAAGCAATCCTGAGAAGAAAGAATAAAGCTGGGGGTTTATGCTCCCCAACTTCAAGCTCTACTTCAAAGCCACAGTAATCAAGACAAGTTGGCACTAGCACAAGAACAGAACCATAGACCAATTGAACAGACTGCAGAGCCCTGATATAAACTCAACCATATATGGTCAGTTAATATATGGTAAAGGAGCCATGGATATACAATGAGGAAATGACAGCTTCTTCAACAGTTGGTGTTGGCAAAACTGGACAGCTACATGCAAGATAAAGAAACTGTATTATTGTTTAACCCCATACACAAAAGTAAACTCGAAATGGATCAAAGACCTGAATGTAAGTCATGAAACCATAAAATTCTTAGTAGACAACATAGGCAAAAATTTCCTGAATATAAGAATGAGCAAATTCTTCCTCAACGCATCTCCTCAAGCAAAGGGAAAAAAAGCAAAAATGAACACATGGGACTTCATCAAACTAAAAAGTTTTTGTACGGCTATGGACAACATCAACAGAACAAAAAGTCATCCTACAGTATGGGAGAATATATTTGTAAATGACATGTCTGACAAGGGGTTAACATCCAAAATACATAAAGAACTTACACGCCCCAACACCCAAAAAGCAAATAACCCAATTAAACAATGGGCAGAGGATATGAAGAGACAGTTCTCCAAAGAAGAAATTCAGATGGCCAACAAACACATGAAAAGATGCTCCACATCACTAATCATCAGGGAAATGCAAATTAGAGCCACAATGAGATATCACCTCACACCAGTTTGGATGGCCAGCATCGAAAAGACTAAGAGCAACAAATGCTGGCCAGGATGTGGAGAAAAGGGAACCCTCTTACACTGCTGGTGGGAATGTAAGCTAGTTCAACCATTGTGGAAAGCAATATGGAGATTCTTCAAAAAACTAAAAATAGAAATATCATTTGACCCAGAAATCCCACTACTCGAAATTTACCCTAAGAATACAACTTCTCAGACTCAAAAAGACATATGCACCCCTATGTTTATCACAGCACTATTTACAATAGCCAAGATATGGAAGCAACCTAAGTGTCCATCAGTAGATGAATGGATAAAGAAGGTGTGGTACATATACACAGTGGAATACTATTCAGCCATAAGAAAGAAACCAAGCCTACCATTTGCAACAACATGGATGGAGCTGGAGGATATTATGCTCAGTAAAATAATCCAGGCAGAGAAAGACAAGTGCCAAATGATTTCCCTCATTTGTGGAATATAACAACGAAGCAAAACTGAAGGAACAAAATAGTAGCAGACTCTCCGACTCCAAGAAGGGACTAGTGGTTACCAAAGGCAAGGGGTGTGGGAAGGCTGGTGGGGAGGGAAGGAGGGAGAAGGGGATTGAGGGGTATTATATACACATGGTGTGGGGGTTCACAGGGAAAACAGTGTAGCACAGAGAAGACAAATAATGATTCTATGGCATTTTACTACACTGATGGATAGTGACTTCATTGGGGTATTGGGGTATGGGTGAGGACTTGATAATATGGGTAAATATAGTAACCACATTGTTTTTGATGTGAAACCTTCATAAGAGTGTATATCAATTATATCTTAATAAAAAATTTAGATGGTATAGTCTAGTTAAATTGAAATAAAATAATGTAATGTGAAGTAAAATAATATTTTTATTGGGTACTCAGATTTTTCTTTTTATTTGTTTTTATTTGACAAGAGAGGACTTTGTTAAAAGCACCAAGCTAAAATAGATTTGTCCTGGAGGCAATTATCTATGCAGAATAAAAGAAAAATTAAATTAGGATCTTACTTCAGACTCCCAAAACAAAATTCAAAATAAATGATGTAATGGTTAAATTATTATTTTAATTTGATTTTTTCAGTCACCTCAGATTCAGTATTTCCCAGACCATGCACATGATCTCTCCCCAAACTTTTCCCTCCTCTGTTTCTGTATTTCTTAAACTATCTATGCTGTTATACAAAATAATTCAGGAGTTATCCTCATGCCTCTTATAATGGTGTGCTGTCCACTGGCTGACCTGTGCTCTTCTACATGACATGGCCATGAGTATGTCTGCTTCTCTCCCTCATCACTCCCCTCTTACTCTGAGCCCCTCCTCTTTGTCTCCCTTGCTATCTATAAGTTGGGTGAGATAATTCCTCTGGTCTAATCCGTTTCTCTTCTTTACAGTCTGAGATCATTTTTGAAATATAAAACTAAACACATTTTGCCTCCCTTTACAATGTTGGGGAAAAATAAAAACACATCTTCCAACCCAGAAATTTTTTCCACAAAAGTAGGAGAAAAAGAAGACACTTAATCAAAATGGAATGTGATGCACATCACAGGGAATCCACTAAGATATTGCATAATAGAAATCTCACTCTTTAATATAGCCAAGCAGATGAAACCCATTATATTCATGTTCTTAAGATGGACAATAACTAGTCTTCAAGTAAGAGGACTTCATAGTACCATTTGCCACAAACAGTTCATTACTAACTTTATCTGGCAATTGGGGTGATGTCTGTATTAATTGGTTTTATCCAGAGGGAAAACAAGTTACTCAAGTCTTTATTACAGGAAGTAGTTTTGCAATTTGCACCACTGAAATGAGGCTGCTATCCTACACAGTAACTGAGAGTGCTCTCTCCCTTGATGTTTACATTTCAAAGAAATGACTCAGGTCCTTGAGAAAGACAGTCCTGAGTCTATTAAGTACACAAGGGGCTTACCTAGTTTTCCAAAGGATTTCTATCATTTCGAAGGAGGAAAGTAATTAAAAATACAGATTTTTCTGAAGCAAATGCTTATAGGAGGAGTGTGGAGAAATCTCTTCCCTTATTTTCAACAGGGAAATTAAGTGTCTTATTTTAAATTTGTATATATCTTTACAGAACCAGAAACATTTTAATACGTTTCATTCTTCTTAGGACAAAGACCTAAGAGACTCATAGTGCTACCTGGTCCCTTTACCTATCTCTACCGCTTTACGTCATTCCATGCAATCCTCTTACCCATTTTCAGCTACATTGTTCTTAATTTTACTTTATCAGAATTCACAGCACACGCTTTAACACAAGACTGTTTTTCTGCTTCACCACACTCTTCACCTTATTTAGCCTTGGTCAGATCTTTTACAAATCAGCTCAAACATCCCGTTCATTAGTAGCTGTCTCTTGCACTAGATTTTAAGCTGCATGAACACAGGATCTGTATCAGATTTTGTTCACTATTGCTTTATGCCAAATTTAAAGTATGTTTTCTTGATTAGTAAGCACCTCACTAATATTTTTAGAGGAATTAATGAAAAAGAGTAACATGAAAAAATGAAATTAGTGAAAAAGAAAGCATAATTGAATATATATTAAATATCTGAATGGAGGAAAGTTTCTTAAGATTAAAAAAAAATACCATACAACCAGTTTCTTTAAGAAAAAGATTAATAAATTTAATTTGAAGTGTCCCATGTGTACACACACACATACATTCACATACATTTACAGATATGATCAAAAGGTAGACAGTACATTGGAAAAATACAGTAATGGGTTAATTACTGATTGTATTATAAAATTTTTCAGAGAATATTTTGCAAGAATTATGTAAAAAAGGCCCAAAAAATATGAAATCCCAATAAATACCACAGAAAAAATACATCACCAATAAAATTGAAAAATACACATAAATGCAAAACCATATTTAGCAGTATTTTTTACAATTAAACCTACTTAATATGGAAGAGAAAAAGTAAAACAAGAATTTTCTTACATTGTGAATGAGAATGTAAATTTGTACAACTATTTGCAAAATGATTTGGCAATATTTATCAAGAACTTTGAGATGTTGAAATGTTCATGCTCTTTGAACAAGTAAATCCATTTCTGGGAATCTTTTCTGATTTTCTGTACATAAAGATGCTTACTATTCATAGCTTTTTTAAAATAGTGTAATGCTGGAAACAATCTGAATATTCAAAATTAGATGGGTGGTTTACTAATTTATGGAATATGTATATTGATGGAATGAACTTCTGTGCATGCACAAAACATGATCTTTTCAGGTAGTTTTTAATAACATGGGAAATATGTTCTTTCATATTTTTTCATTACTGCCAGGTTTAACATAAAGAATATTAAATAGTAAGAATAGTATTCCACTTATTTATTATGACCTATATTAAAAGTAAGTCAATCACATATAAAAAATTGTTGAAAAGATATTCTACTTTCAGGTATTCTTAAAAAACTTAGTCAACTTAAGGAAACTATTCACAAGATGTTTTTTCCCTAAATAAAGCAACTATTGTTTATGTACTTATATTTTATTTAGGTCTGGCTTTTGTTTATGTGTACATCATTTATATTTCAAATAAATGTGTCTTTTAAGATATTACTTGCTTTATGAATAATAATAGTAATATATTGTCACCTTTCCATAAAACTGTATATAAACCTTTTTGTTGTAATTAGAGGTTTATTATTAAATTTTCTTTACATACTAAAAAAGTTCAAAAGTTGACTCATTGAATTTCATGTACACTTTTCAGATTTCATGTATTTTCACAAAATAATTAAAAATAAATTTCAACTCTGAGAGAAAATACATCTTAGCTGTATGAAAACAGGGGTAAATAGAAAATCATCAGAATTATACTTGGAAAAAAAGCCAAGTGGAAGAGATGAATTTTGAACTTATTCAATTTAGCATATTTTCTTACTCTTAGTTCACAGTCTGTTTGTTTTGGTTTTGTTTTCCTGGCAAATCATTTATCAGGGCCCCAAGACATTAGAGATTCTGGTAAGTTACACATTACTTGGCTTGTTGCACTGATTGTAGAAATATTATCCATTCTATTTTTCTGTAAAAGCTCCAGGCCAAAACAACCAAAAAGGAAAAAAAAAAAGAGAAAGAAAAAGCCCCACATTAGACAAATTTACTTCTTCTTTGTTAATTGATAACTTGAGGTATATTTTCATAGATTTAACTGTTTGATTCTGTCTGACATGTATTTCTATATGCACAAGTTCATATGGCATGTAAGAGTTGCATATATAATTTCTTCAGTAGTGGATAGGAGGTAGGCCTGCTGCTACTGAAGAAATTTATTTGGTTTCATTATATCATGCTGTTTTCTAATTAAAAATAAAAATCAATTATTCTTATAATATCAGTTTGCAGTTAAAGAGTAGTTTTTGCTAAGTATTACACATCACTTACTTTGCAAGGATGCTAATTTGTAACATGTTGGTGACAATGACATGTAACTCCTGGGGGAAAATTCCTGGGCAAAATACCAAAATCAAAGGGAGAAATAGTGAAGAAACCCTTTTATTTCTTACAAGCAGTCCTCCAACCAGTCTCTTGACCAGGCTGCTGCAGAAGAGAGCTCCACCCAACCTCTCCTCTCCAGATAAGCCCTAACAGGCCCTTGTAATTACCAATTGATATGTGGATGGGATGATTCTCTCCACCCCTTGAAAATACGTACTGATAGGCAGATGAACTAAATCCAGGCCAGCGATTCTAGAAATATTGCAATTTTACCCACAGACATAAAATATTATAGAGCATTTCCTGTCAGAATGCAATATTGTATACCTCACCACATCAAAATAATTAGATGTCATTGCTTTTTCTTGATAATTATGAGAGTTATTCTTTGATAAAGAGGTTTAATTTCCTTGGGAACAAAGGATGCACCTTAAAATAGTAAATATCTGTTTTTGTTTTAAAGAATTCAGGTACCTGGAAAACTGATTTGTTAACTTGCTTGATCAAGTAAATTACCTGATCTTGTTGACAAATGAGACTTAAAAAATATGAAAGATTTTTTAACTTCCCCTTTTCAATGATCTTATAATTTTCTTTTGCATACATCTAATTACTTTAATGAGATTAGATGGAGCTGTGGTAAACAAAATGGAATTGTTTTGCTATTAATTAATAAATTCTCAATCTATGCTGGCCAGATTGTCATTTTCCTTATCAGCCCACTATTTTTTTTTCTACACAGAGATCATGTTGAATTATAAATTTTGTAAGAGGAGAATATCCACAGGGCACTGAAAAATTTCATCTTAACACCAACCTGCTTAATGCAGGTGCTAAAGTTCAATGGCAATTTTCATAAGGATTATTATATTCCTCAGTGGGATCATTATATTTCTCAAGGATGATATTTGCTATCTTTTGGTTAATTTTTAGTCACAATTATGATACAAATGCAAATACTATTAGAATTTTTTTCTTAATGAGGTTTTATCTTTTTAAAACAGGAATGACAGCCAATTATAAACAATTATGGAGACACACGGAAAGTGAAAAAACTAATGATTTTAATGATAAAACAATCATTAATTCCTTTCTTTAAAAACAAATGTAATGTAGGGATGGGCACAGACTATGGAGAGATTTGGAGTATGCCATTTTAGAATTAGAGTATGGTCTATTTATATCCTATTGGCATAAAAATTTTATCTTGATGCCTTTTTTTTTTTAAACTTATTGGAGTTCAAGAGTTTGGAATTGAGTAGGTAACTACTATGATTATTTGATAGACAAGCGTGGAAAGAAAAATGGAATTGGCAAGAGTTTGAGGCTCACTGTATTTGTAAATATTTCTGACATGTCACAAAATCACATTACTTTGATATAGTGCCCACATTCCTATTACATTCTAAACTCCTCAAAGTAAATCTCACATGTTGTGGGTAATTATAGGTGCAACCATTCATAAAGGACACCAATCAGGGCCAGTAAAAGAGTAAGTCTTTCTCTTCATTATAAAAGAGAAAATGTACAAGTTGAGAATGTATAGAGAAAAACTCCTGGAGATACCCAAGCTCCTTGCGGAAGTGGCCAGCATGCTCACTTAAGTTGATTTGGTAGCCTTTTTACTTAGCACTAAATGTAGCCCACAGTGGGTGTTCTATAAATGAATGTAATTGGGAAATATAACTTGTTTTATTATGATTAGGAGCAACACTAAGATAGTAAAAAGGTACAGGAAAACATAGAGTTGTCCCATATTTAGGAATGGACATTATCCTAATGAAGTGGGTTCCCAGTTGCCAACACAGACTGCAAATGCTGAAGATTCATCTTTCAGGGATAATTTAGAAGGTGACTCTTTAAGGAATAGAAGAAAGTAGCTTTTAAGGAACATTCACATTTTAATTTTATATGCTCCTACTTTATGTGTCCTTAGGATACAAAAACTGTAGTCACGATGATCTAACTGAAACAACAAAGTAGTTAAAGTTTATTTTTGTAACTCTTTCTCCACTTCAGAATCCCTCTCCCTTTTTTAAAGCAGTTCTTCCCGCAAAATCCCCACATCTGCTTGCCATATGCTGGCTCTTTTTCCCTCCAGCTCTACTCTTTATACAAACAAATGTCAAATTTATGTTTTGCTCCTCACACAGAAACAAAAGAGCTCTTATTGTTCAGTACTTTTAAAATCTGATGAAAATAATTAATCAGAAATTATGTATTTAAAACATTTAATAATCTCAGTGTGTATTTAATCATGAGTTTATCCTCATCAGTCTTTGAGTAGTCAGGCATAGACAAACAATAACAAGGAACTTGTGAACTTTACTTGCCTCCTGGAGGCCACTCTGAGCCTACTGTCTTTCTTCAATGACTCTCCAGGGGCAATTTAGGATTTTAAATGTAGACCACATTTATATTTTAACCATGTACATAGTGCTGTAAAAAAGGCACTGTGAACAGAGAGATGGTCTGACACAAATTCTGGAAACTGCTGAAATCATGAATCATAAATATATGAATGTGAAGAGTTGTACTTAGGAAAAAAATATCCTTAGGAACATAATCTCATGTCTTGTTCAGGTTTTTAGGTTGTCTACCTGAACATTCCCTTTCTTTGCTAGCATGCTTTTTTTCCCCTTTTACTCTCCCCACAGCCCTTTGTTCAGAGAACAGAAGCATCTGACTGAAGGAAAGAGAGGCTCCCATGATAGCTAAGGAAGGGACCGACATGAGAACTAAAATACGTTCAGTCTTCTAGTATGTGCAGGCTGGTTTATTTTAGAACCTGTGCAAGCGCTCTTGTACCTATTTTTAATCCTGTGTACATGGTTAAAATATAAATGTGGTCTACATTTAAAATTCTAAGTGGTGTCCTATATGTTAACTCAAGAGATAGCTTATTGGAGAAAAAGAACAGTCTAAAGTTATTTTCTTAATTTTAATAATTTTTTGTTATAATAGTTTAACAGAAATTACTTATATCTGAAAGGATAGAGGGGATAGATTAAAGAAAAAGAGGGGGTAGTTGAAAGAAGAGAGGGGATGTGAACTCCACAGTCCAAGCAGGTTTATTGCTGATTCTCGGAGGGCCCCCTCTGTCCTGGCCAGCAGAACAAAGGAAAGAAAAGGGCCTCTAGCAGGTCAAGAGGCTTTTTATGGCCTGGGCTTCTGGGGGCTCTTTGAGGGGAGGGGTCCGGAAAGGTGGGCTTGTGGCTTGCTGACATGTCCTCTGGAGGATGCTTGTAGCCTGGTGAGATGACACCTAGGTCTACGATGGTGGGTGTGCTTATTCGAAAGGTGGTACTCAGGTCAGGATTCTATCAATATCTAATATAAAAATTTTCTGACAGAGTGATGGTCTGACACAAATTCTGGAAACTGCTGAAATCATGAATCATAATATATGAATGTGAAGAGTTGTACTTAGGAAAAAAATATCGTTAGGAACATAATTTCATGTCTTGTTCAGGTTTTTAGGTTGTCTACCTGTTACTCCTGTTGAGAAAGTGTATACATTTTGAAATGTAGTCTATTTGAGCAATGCTTTCTTCCCCTTAAACTGATAATAAGCATATAAGAATGGGATTAAATTTAAGACAAGCTGTTGATTTCTGTTGAACACAAAAAATGTAGGGCATCAAAAATTTCTTTTTAAACTATCCAATGATAGGCTAAAACGTATTGGAAGTTCAGTAAATGGATGTAGAATTTCCTGCATAGTAGTTGACTTTGGAATGTTTAGAGTTCATATGTAAAAAGAAATGCAGTCACAGCAAACAAATACTGAAGAAAAGTAAACTCCCAAAATTTCATTGAAAAACAAAGTAGAGAAATTTTGATTAATCAGAACATAAAATATAAAGATTTTTTGAAGTACTATAAAGACAGATCTTCCTTAAGTGATTCAGTACAGACAGACCTGCAATGCAAAGAATAGGTTTTTATTATTTTTATTTATTAGTTACTATGGTTTTCTCTAATTCCCCCTCTATATTCTCATTTTCATGACTTATAAATATTCTTATTTAATGACCTTCATGAAATGCCTTAAAATCTATTACTCACTGTACAGTCCTGAGCACTTGTTAGGTATACAGATTCTCTGGGCTTTCTCCTGACCTACTAAATTAGAACCTGCATTTTACAAGACTCCTAGTTGATATGTTTTTGTTTTAAAATTTGAGAACCACTACCTAAAAATACTTTTTTCTTGGAATCTACCACACTGGAGTTTACTTCTAATCTGTTACCTTATCAAATGATGACTTTTTTGTTGTTGTTACAGTATGGGAGAATATATATGTGTATATATATATATATATATAATTTTTAAATTTTATTTTGATATCATTAATGCACAAATTACTTAAACATTATGGTTACCAGACTCCCCCTATTACCAAGACCCCCTCCACATACCCCATTGCAGTCACTGTCCATGAGCATAGTAAGATGCAATTGAATCATTACGTGTCTTCCTGTATATACTGCCTTTCCTGTGAACCCCCACATTATGTGTGCTAATCGTAATGCCCCATTTTCCCCCCTTCTCCCTCCCTTCCCACCCATCCTCCCCAGTCCCTTTTCCTTTGGTAACTGTTAGTCCATTCTTGTGTTCTGTGAGTCTGCTGCTGTTTTGTTCCTTCAGTTTTTTTCTTTGTTCTTATACTCCACAGCTGAGTGAAATCATTTGATACTTGTCTTTCTCCACCTGGCTTATTTCACTGAGCATAGTACCCTCTAGCTCCTTCCATGTTGTTGCAAAGGGTAGGATTTGTCTTCTTCTTATGACTGAATAATATTCCATTGCGTATATGTACCATATCTTCTTTATCCATTCATCAACTGATGGATACTAAGGTTGCTTCCATTTCTTGGCTATTGTAAATAGGGCTATGATAAACATAGGGGTGCATATATCTTTTTCAAACTGGGCTGCTGCATTCTGAGGGTAAATTCCTAGGAGTGGAATTCCTGGGTCAAATGGTATTTATATTTTGAGTTTTTTGAGGAACCTCCATACTGCTTTCCACAATGGCTGAACGAGTTTACATTCCCACCAGCAGTGTAGGAGGGTTCCCCTTTCTCCACATCCTCACCAGAATTTATTGTTGTTTGTCTTTTGGATGTTGACCATCCTAACTAGTGTGAAGTGATATCTCATTGTGGTTTTAATTTGCATTTTTCTGATGACTAGGGATGTGGAGCATCTTTTCATGTGCCTATTGGCCATCTGAATTTCTTCTTTGGACAAGTGTCTGTTCACCTCCTCTGCCCATTTTTTAATTGGATTATTTGCTTTTTGTTTGTTGAGGTGTGTGAGCTCTTTATATAATTTGGATTATATGTCATTGATGAATATATTCTCCCATACTGTAGGATGTCTTTTTGTTCTACTGATGGTATCCTTTGTTGTACAGAAGGTTTTTAGTTTGATATCGTCCCACTTGTTTATTTTTGCTTTTGTTTCCCTTGCCCAGGGAGATATGTTCATGAAGATGTTGCTCATGTTTATGTCCAAAGACTTTTGCCTATGTTTTTTCTAAGAGTTTTATGGTTTCATGACTTACATTCAGGTCTTTGATCCATTTTGAGTTTATTTTCATGTACAGGGTTAGACAATAATCCAGTTTCATTCTCGTGCCTGTAGCTGTCCAATTTTTCCAACACCAGCTGTTGAAGAGGCTGTCATTTCCCCACTGTATATCCATGGCTCCTTTATCGTATATTAATTGACCATATATGCTTGGGTTTATAGCTGGACTCTCTATTCTGTTCCACTGGTCTGTGGGTCTGTTCTTGTGCCAGTACCAAATTGTCTTGATTACTGTGGCTTTGTAGTAGAGCTTGAAGTTGGGGAGCATAATTCCCCCAGCTTTATTCTTTGTTCTCAGGATTGCTTTGGGTATTCGGGGTCTTTTGTGGTTCCATATGAATTTCAGAACTATTTGTTCTAGTTCATTGAAGAATGCTGTAGGTATTTTAATAGGGGTTGCATTGAATCTGTAGATTGCTTTAGGCAGGATGGCCATTTTGACAATATTTTAGTTCTTCCTAGATAAGAGCATGAAATGAATTTTTAATAACACTTTAATAACAGTGTTCTCAAGGATAACTGTAGTGCTTTTGTAAAAATTACGCATGTCAATTTAAGATATAAAAATAATACAGAGAAATACAAATAAGGAAATTCACTCAACCATTCAGAAATAACATTATTAACATATGATAATTTCAGGCATCTTTATCTACAGCTATAGCTGTAGGTAAAGATGGATGGGGAAAGGCTGAGAGAATTTTGCTGAAATGTAATCATGCTATATATAAAGCATTTTTAAATGAAAGATACTATTAATTTTTCTGAATTCAGAATTTATCAGATCTAATGAATTGATAAAAATAAAGAAACAAGTGAAATTGAAGGTATTGCTGTACTTGAAGCAAACACTTCTTTACAAGAAGAGATATTAGATTTAAGTCTTCTAAAATATAGTATCATCATTGAGATGGTAAGTTTCAAGTTTAGGCATCTGTTACTTGTCCAATGAACTAAGAAGAAATAATTGCACTGACACACACTTCCATCTCCCAATTTGTTGCTTCAAAACACTTTTTTTTTTAAACAGTGGCAAGGTTTCTGATACACTCCACTTTAGAATAATAATTTCAATAGTTGTTTAAAAGCTTATATCTTTGTTTAGGGGAATAATGATCTTATCAGTAGTACTTTTCATAGCATCTCCCATCCTGAGTTTTATTTTTTATTCATTTCTTAAATACAAAGTTTCATTGAATAATTTTATTCTCTCCTCAAGAAAGTCTAATGAGTATTGTTTTCTTTGACTTGCATTCTTAAGAAGGTAAGTTGTCCTTTTGTTGGAAGGCCAGATTGCATGCATACATAATTCTTTGGTTATTTTTTGCCACTTAGTACTGTAGACATTGCTGTTTTCAAATATTATTGCCTTGAATAACTCTCAGATGTCTCTAATTTACATACTCCCTGCTTCTTGTACTTTTTATTGAATATATATAAACTCTTTTTCTGTGAAGTTAGTAAATTTACTAGTATATCTCTTAGTTTGCTATTGATATTTTGTCTTACATAATATACTGTTAAGTTGCAGACTGGAGTTTTCTTTATTTCAGTACAGTTTTCTTTGGTAATGTTTTAAATATTTTTCTTTCCCATTTTACTTGTTCTCATTTTAGGAACTTTGTGTATTCAGATTCATTTTTCTTCTTTCAGCACAGTAGTAACAGGCTTTTTAATGATGGGAGATTTCATCATTCAGACCCTGATGCTTAGATTTTACTTTTATTCTATCACTACTCTTTAGGAATTAGTATCAACCTTCTGTTTCAAAGACTAGGGAGTGCTCTGAGCTATGACCACAGGGCACAAGCAGAAGTGACTTGGAAAGCACTCAGAGTTATGGGAAGGTGTCCATCCATCAATAATATAAATGCCAAATTGCTGGCTGCTATCATTATAAGGCTCATATGCCCTCCAAATAGCAAATAGCTCATTAGGCTCCCTCTTTCAGAAATATAGTTTCCCCATGATAAAGACAAAAGGTATGAGACTGTGAGTACAAGTGATTAAAGAAAAAAGTAGATAAGTTAACTTAAAATAAAAAATTTTGTGCTTCAAAGGACATTGTCAATAACATGAAAAGATAATCCACAAAATGGAGGAAAACATGAAAATCATGCATCTGATATTCTAGATATATATCTGGAATATATATACGTAACTTTTACAAGTCAGTAATCAAAGACAAATAATCTAGTTAAACACTGGGCAAAGGACCTGAATAGTCATTTCTCTGAATGCAGAAATGGCCCCAAGCACATGAAAGATGCTCAGCATCACTAGCCATTAGGGAAATGCAAGTCAAAAACTACAATAGGGACCTACTGTATGCCTACTAAGATGGTTATGATAAAAAAGATAATTGTAAGTGTTGGTGTGAAAGTGAAGTTAAAACGTTAATGTATTTCTGATGGTCTTGTAAACTGGTAAAGCTGCTTTAGAAAACATTCTGACAATTTCTGAAAAGGTTAAACATAGATTTACCACATGATCGAGCAATTTCACATCCAGGTGTATCCTCAAGGAAATGGGAACACATGTTCATGCCAATGGGCACATATGTACATGGGTGTTTACAGTAGCATTATTTATAATAACCTTTTAGTAGAAATGAACCATATGCCCATCAATGGATTGATGGAGAAGGGTAAAGTGGTGTATCTACACAAAGGAGTGTTATTCAGCAATAAAAAGGTATCAAATACTGATATAAGGTACCTGGATAAACCTTGAAAACATCATGTTACATGAAAAAAGCCAGTCACAAAAGATTGCACATTGTATGTTTCCATTCATATGAAATATTCTGAATATGTACATCTATAAAAGCACAAAGAGTTTAGTGGTTGTCAAGGGCTGGGGGTGGGCAGGATGGAGAGGCACTCCTGATGGGTGAATTGGTGCAGGATTTCTTTTGGAAGCTGAAAATGTTCTAAAGTTAAGTTTGGTGATATTTGTACAACTCTGTTAATTCATGAAAAACGAATTGTGTACTTCAAGTAAATGTTATGCACTATAAATTATATCACAATAAAGTGATTAAAAGGAAAAAGCTAAGAGGAGTACAGTCTGGCTTCCAGGTTTCTCTTTGGTCACTTACTGTGGAGACTTAGCAGTCCCCTGCCTTACCCTGTTTCTCCAGCATCCTGACTTTTTCGCTCACTCTCCCTTGTGCCATTTCTGTGTCGCTGTTGACGGTCAGCTGTCATCCCTTCCCCCAGGTGATTCATTGTATGGTAGTGATGAAGATCAGAGCTAAATGGGTAAAAGTGGTTTCATACTCCCCTTGTTTTCTTTTTAATTTTATAGTAATTGCATAATTATATCCTGTTTGACTCTCAAGGCCTGTTCTTTTGATTTCCAAAAACCTCTTGTGAAAGTAAAACCTAAACCTAGATTTTTAATGGTTGTTTTTTGGATTAGGACTGTGGGAAACCTCTCATAATTCATAAGAGTTGTAACTTCCACCACTAGCTTTTTGTATGCATGGAGAAAATATAAATATATTGTAACCAAATTATATGTCTTCCAGACTTGCTAGGTTTTTGAGAAGTCCATTGGGTTTTAAAAAAGGTCTTTCACTAAGAATGTGGATTAATTTTTTCTCTTCTCTTGTCCAGAAAAAACATTTTATACCCAATGTTCTTATTTTTGTGAAGTCAGTTATTATTTCAAAGTTTTTTCTCAACTGCTCATATCCTGAGAAAAATCAAACTACTTGGTCTCACAGGAGACAGTATTTGTACTCCAAAACAAATCTGATCATGTGTGATGAGACATGAAAGTGCCATGCTTGGCAAAGTGCCTTGACACTGCTCGGAACACTCTCCTCCAGGTGAATTCTGTGCCTGAAAACAAATTAGGATGAAAAGGCTGCTCAGTGAGGATATAGAATCCTATCAAAGAAAGTACCCAAACCATTGGAGTTTCTGACATCCAGCAATTCACTTTAAGGTAAGAGACATATTAGGCAAATTTATTTCCAACTTCTAAATCTAAAATTCCCCAAGTTGCTCTTTTCAGCTTTCTAATTGCAACCTGTGCACATTAAAACACTTCCATTACTTTTTTGGAATAGAGTTGTTAGAAGCTGAAATACATTTTTTTTATTTAAAAAAACTATTTTTAAGTACATAATACATTCACATGTTTTCACATTTTAAAACTTGTGCAAACAGTAATAGAAGGAATAGAGTGAGAATTCTCCCATACTTCTGCCTCTACCTACAGAGGATCAGCTAAACTGATTGTCTGGAAATGCAGGCTGGGTAGAGGCAGAGATATGAGAGAATTTTCACTTTATTCCTTCTATACTTATCAAGTTATGAAATGTTACAAACTTCATTCAGGAATGTAACCATCTAGAAAATTATAAGAGACAGCCATTTTTGAACATGGGATGGCTCTTCAAAGAAAGATTCACAAGATTATACTTTACAATTTTTTTATTGTTTGCTTTTTGTCTGGACTCCTTTTATCTCCCAATGTTTTCATTTCCATTGTATTTTCTTCTCAGCTTAGTCTTTGAGAGAACTGAGATGGTAGTAAGTGATATTTTTAAATTGATATTCAATCTGACAAATTTTATATTTGAATTGACAGAATGTATAGTTCTCTGGTCATACTGGAAGAGGCCTCTGATTGGTAATAACTTGAGATTACACAGGACATTTTCACTAGATTAAACTTTGTCTTCTGATTTTGGAATCCTCACAGTTGCAGTATGTTAAAATGTTAAGTCTCTAAGATATTTCCAGAGACAGGTGGAATAATTGTCCACATCAACAATAACTGGAAGCTACAAATTAAATCATGAAACAAATTTCTTATGTATGAAGCTTAACTCTAGTGGATTCCCTCAAATAATTACGTCAACAACTTTCAAGACCACCACAACTACATTTAAAGTCATTGTTTTGCTGACTGCTAAATCATTATATTGTCTATTATAACAATATGAAATTTCTCACAGTATTTGCTTCTGGTTTTCACCTTGCCTTGAGAACATTCTCTGCTCCTTGTTGTTCCACTGACGTTCTCTCTGGGCGGCCCTTCTGCTTTGGATCTCTGTGCCTTGGTCACTTCCTCAGTGAGGGCTCCGCTGAGCTCTGTCCTCCTTGCTCGGGGGCCGTACTCGTGTTGTCGGTGTTGTTGCATCTTTGGTGCATGAGCTGCTGAAGTGAGCACTGCCAAGGCTCGGCCGGGTTAAATCCTCCTGTGTTTTTCCGTAACTTTCTCTTCTTAACACACATACTGGTAGTTCCTCAGTACACGTCATCTTGTAACAGAACCTCCTATTTGTTGTCTTTATGAGGAGGATTATGTCTTTTTGCTCATTGCTGTTTCTCTAGCACCAAACTTGGCACATGGCCCATAATAGGCACTCAACAAATCTACATATTTTTGTTGAATGGTAGAGGGATTGAACTAATGTACTTAAAAAAAATACCTCCCCACCTCTAAGTTCAATGGATATGTTCATTATTCTCTCTCCAGAAAGTTATTTGTTCCTTACTCTTGTTTCTCTAGGGGTGAGCAGGTTGATAAGCTCAGAAGAGAAATTATGTTAGAAGACGAGAGTACTACAGAAAGTTATCCTGGGGTTTAGTTGCCTCCAACCACTTTTAGATATGCTATGCTGATACAATGCTCCATCTCCTTTACCTAATATCTCTCTTTGGGAAATGAGAGTTCTATAAAAATTTCTATGTGTTTATGTCAAATCCATGATCTCTAAAGTTTTGTATTCAATGTTATCAGGTTGCTCCATTTTCTTGTCTGGAAAAGACTTGATGTCATTTGGTGGCTTTGTCTATGGAAGGGTAATGCGTATTTAGGCCAGTTCATAGAAAATAATTAAGAAATTCCAATTAGACAAAAGGTACACTTTAGAAACAATTTTTCTCTCAAATAAATAAGTTAGGTAGATTTTAGCTCCATGAAATGAGTTAGGTATTTAAACCATTTAAATCATTATTTTAAAAATTGCAAATGCTCTTATATATTCATTTCTTCTGCAAATTAAACTCTATACAGTTTTTAAATTTGACAGGAAAAACAATTGTGCTTAAAGTATTTGACCACCTCATCTTTAAAAATGTATTTTTCAATATTTGAATAGGTAGCATATTTACATATATTGATAATCAATAACTACGTAAGAATGTAGTGAAAAGTCTTTCTCTTAATGTTGTCCCTTACCCAATTTTTGTCTACATGGCCCGTTGAATCACATTATTTCTAGTTTCACTACATCATCAAATCTCATAGGAAATGGATTGGTTAAAAATGTAGATAATTAAAATAAATCCTTCATTATAAAAGAGAAAGTTTCTTTAAAGTGTTGCTAAAATGTAACAATAAAGGTTATCGCAGAAAATAGGATATCTTGCCTGCTACAGCAGAGATCAGCACATTTTCCCAAGTAAAAGATTAGCTAAAGAATTATTTTAGACCTCAAAAGCTACAGTGTCTGTTTTACAACTACTCAACTCTGCTGCTATAGCTTAAAAGCTTGCATAGACAATATGTAGATGAATAAATGTTTGAGCTCCAGTAAAAGTTTACTTATGGACATTGAAATGTGATTTTCACATGCCATGAAATATTATTCTTCTTTGGATTTGTTTTTAGCCATTTAAAGATGCAAAAACCATTCATAGTTCACAGGTTATAAAATAACAGGCAGTGGGCAGGTATAGCTCACTGGCAGTTGTGGGCCCCTGTTGCACAACAAGATAATGCTGTTGGGCTCTATAACAATTTATTTCATTTCTAATAGATTTTTTTTCGCATAAATATATGTAATTACTGATTATGAAATGCCTTAATTGCTTTTTGTCTTACATACTCAATTCAGTGTATTATTTAGGGAAGATGTAACAATTACTGAGTGATGATTTGGTACTAGACGTTTTTACTTCTTTATCTCACTTAATCCAGTCACCAATTCAATAAAGTAAATATTCTTATTTTACTTTATAGATGAAGTAATGAGGAAGAAGGGTATTAGCAACATTTCCAAAGTTACATGCTTGCTGAAAGGTGGACTGTAGTTTTTAATACAGTCTTATCAGACTCCATGATCATAGAACTGAACAGCCATTTTGCAGCCTCATAAATATGCTGCTTCCTGTAGCACATATTATGCTTATGATTAGGTGTTCAAAGTTTTGTTGTTTATTGATTAGTTGATGTTCAATTGTGAATTTGAATTCATATCTATTTTCATAATTTTCACCTGAGTGATTTTGCTTTGCTAGATTATTTTTAAGGGGAATTGGATTGGAGAACTGGCGAATGGAGTTTGAAATACAGAGTAATTTTTCTTTTCAAACATGGTCACTGATTTGCAGTTATATGTATAATTTAATTTTCAATTTTGCAATTTTAGTCCATTTCCTCTTGAATCTTCAGATGTTCAGAACATTTAGTGACACACGCATATTAGAAAACTGTTTTTCACTGTGGTTTGAGGATGAATGGAGTGTTTCATGAGGAAATTATCAAATATGTTAAAACACATATTCTTTTTTTTTTGGACTTATAAACAAGAATGATCTTTGAGTTACAGTCACAATGTTGAAGTAAAATTGCCTACTTCAAAATAAAATTTAACACAGGGAACACAGGTTAATTCAATTTGTTATTCGAATTGTAACATACCTTTGTTGAATAGATACTGATTTCTGATTTACTTTATAGAGATTATTTCAGAGTACTTAAGGAATTTATTATTTGAATAGGATTGTTAAAGTGAAAATAAAAATCAACAGCATACCATTGGTGCTAATATTATCACTTGTTTGGAAAAGGTTAAATTTTAAGTTTGGAGAATATAGTCATTGGTACTGTAACATCTTCCTATGTCAATAGATAGTAACTGCACTAGTGGTGAGGATTTAATAATGTGATAACTGTTGAATCACTGTCTTGTATACTTGAAACCAATATAATATTATTTACCAACTATACCTGAATTAAAAAATGGAAAACGCATTTAAATCATACAGTAATATCTTAAAATATGTTAATCAGTTGGGTGGTTAGGATCTTTTGCAGCCATCAGCCATGCCATAAAATATTCTTTCTTTAACCCTGGGAAACACCCCTGGAAGGCTTTCAGAGATTTGTGGGTTAACATCCAGTCTACAAGAGCATTTTTTTTTGTGATTAAATATATGTTATTGGTTCCAAATCTTAGAACTTTAGAGATCAATTTCATTAATTTTATTCATTGTTTAAAGGTTAATAATTAGGAAATTCACTGAATTATCAGTAGATGTCAGAGAAAATTATTTATTTCCTACCTGCTGCTAAAATTTAAAGCAGTAACTAATACTGAGATCATGTCATTGCGTTTTATTCTACTGATAAGAGTTGCAGTCATTACTTGATCACCAAAATAAACTAGACAAAAATTCCCTCCTTTTTAAGGTGATATTTTATTTAAAATAAATACCAAGTACTGTGTGTGGTTAAATTGAAAAAAGCTGGCAAGAATGTTGAATAATATTGTCCTGCATTAGAGATATTAATATCATTAAAAACCCTAGTTAGACTTATATTTAAATTTTTACACAGTGCACAATGTTATTATTTTGAGATATGTAGGCATGAGTCAGAAACCTATAGTCAAAACAATGCTATTGAAAAATAGACAATATACACATAATTACATAATTATACTTTATGGATGCATAATGATTTAAGAAAACTCTTTAAGGGCACTGCTAGCAACCCATGCAGTGCCCAATACATATGAGCTACTTAAAAATTTATTGAATGAAATGGCACCTATCTTCTGTATATTGTTTTCCCAAAGAAAAATATTTTCTTATATTCTTACATCAATCTTTAGTAAAATAGTACTATCGTTTCTTTTTCTAACCAAAGAAACTGTATGGGCTCATAATTTCACTGAAATGTAGTAGTGATTTTCAGCTTTTGTTTGTATTCATACTTCACTCTTCAGGAAGTTATTTAATAACACTTTGCATATGATTCATGAAGTGCCTTTGCTTAGACAAAATATAAAACTGTTACATGATAATATACAAGAGAGGTTAAAGCCATTTATTTATTTTTCATTCAAATAGAGATACATTTCATGGAAGTGCATAATTCATTTCTCAAGCTCTAACCCTCAATACATATTTAAGTTAATTTTTCAACTGGATGGTGCTGAGACAATACACAGAAATTTGGAAATCTTAGGAGTAATTCAGGAATAATTGATGTAAGATAGGCAAATGACCCATTGAAAATTGATTCTTACAATTTAATAAAACCTAAGTTTAATATGGCATGACATTATGTCCCACCATACATACTTCAGGTTAGGGTTCTTTGCTTTCAACTGCCATTTTTTTTTTTTTGAGAGGGCATCTCTCATATTTATTGATCAAATGGTTGTTAACAACAATAAAATTCTATATAGGGGACTCAATGCACAATCATTAATCAACCCCAAGCCTAACTCTAAACAGTCTCCAATCTTCTGAAGCATCATGAACAAGTTCTTACTGTCATTTTTAATTGGAATTATCATTAACTGATTCAAGCTTTTCTAGCTTTCCAATTTCCAGTGTGCAACCGATGCTACCTTTAAATGAGTATTGCTTGTATTTGTAATCCTTTGACAAATAAGATCACTATTGAAAACTTGGAATTTTATACTTTGGAGATAGTAGTTTTTTAAAAGATGAAATGAGACAGTGTTTGGCTGTTTGGTGAATACATCATAGTGGCCTTACCTTGTCAAGGCCCATGGTACAGTGTCTCAAACTGATCTTAGAATGTTTCTGATTTTGTGAGAGCATCCAGTGTTGTGAAATTCTGATTCATGCTGAGCAAATGAAAGTATAACTGAGATACAAACCATAATGTCAGGGTTATGATTTGCTCATGTTAAAGAATATGCATGGAAAGGGAAATTATATTCAGAAATTGTAATTTTCATGGAATCAGAATTAGAGAAAAGGGAAGTGGATGATTTTGAATGGTGTGTATTATCTATATTGTAGCTAGTTTCCACTAGAAGAATTACAGGAATTTTTCCCTAGTACTGGGAAAGTTGATAATTTATCTGTTTTGTCTTACCTCATTGAGATGATTCAGCAGAGAGAAATCAGTGTAGTTATAGCAATTCTATAAAGTAATCTGCTTTTTTCTTGCAGTGGACTTTAAGATCTATTTATTATACATTGATAAAAATGTATAAATCTTATTTCTGTGGATTTTGAAAATTTGGTGCCTTTTATTTCTGGACTTTACCTTTTAATTAAATATCTAAGAATCTGGCTCTCATTATTTTTTCTTTTTTTCCTTTAAAAATTTTAAAAGCTAATTTAGAAACTTTCTTTTCACATGTTCCTTTTCTACTTAATTTAGTTTGTAATGGCTTTCTTGCTTTTTCTATTTCTTATTCTTCATCTGAGAATAATCTCAGGACATAGACATTTCTATATCAGCTCAAATAACTAGTCTCCCAAGTCTGGCAAATGCTATGTTAATAATAATTCTGTGGCTTGCACGTATTTATTGCCTGGAATGGATTTCAAATGAGAAACTTTACAGTAATGAACCTAGCCAGTTGTGTATACTTTGAATGTAGAAACAATTTCTGTGATATTCTAGTAGGAAATCAGTTTTCTCTATTGAATAATACCTCTGTTTATGATTTTCTCTTGAAGTATAAGTGCACTGAAAATGGTTATCTATCAAAGGAATTCACATTTAAAATATGGGCAATCCTCAGCTGTGGGAAGCAATCTTTGTAAATTGTGGTTTTCTGGGACAGTGCATTATATTGTCTAAAGTAACAAAAGTTCCCTCTTTTCCCCCCGTCATCTGTCACCTTTCCAAACTTTTGTTTGATTACTACAAGAATCCTGTAGCTTAATGACAGATATGCATTTTCTCCATATTGTGAATTAAAGCCAACTTTCAATTAACAAAATTATTTTTGGGTTATCTCTGAGAAAAGGAGTCCCTTAGCCTAGGCAATACGGTAGAAGTGAAGAGGCCTTTGCTGCCTCCTACCTACTCAATCCCACCCACTCTTTTTAGCATTTTGGACTTTGCATTCATACCACTTATTCCAGTTCAATAAATTGAACATTTATTGCTGTGTCATTTCATTTTCTTATCCTTCTGACTATAAGCTCTGTCAGAACAAAGACTAGTTTTCTTTTGTTCACTGCTGTATATATGATGCCAAGCACAATAGAAGACATAAAAATACTTCTGTAACCAAGTTGTTGAGACTTTTCTTCCTACATGACTTGATTTGAAGAATTGCTAGATTTCCTCCCAGAAGCTGGAAGAACTTAAGTTCCCAAATGCATTTTGGTGCATAGGAGTGCTATCAGTTAATGCTAGTACAGTTGGTTCCTATTTATACTTCTTTCTGGATTATCATAGTTCCCTTTTAAAATGATCCTTACAGTTATGAGATAGAGACATCTCCACAGAGGAAAAAGAACCTGATCTCTTTTGTAACTGAGAGATGACTTTCTTGTGATACATAGAGCCCTGAGAATTGCTGAACATGGGAAGAGAGCTTCACTACATCAGTAGCTTTTCTCATACTCATTTTGTCATCACCCAAAGGAAAACCTAGTGCTTTAGAAGATTACTTAGTTGTAGGCAATACCTAAGTTGGATTGTAAAGTCCTTGAAAATCATTTAAGTTACTAACTTGACGATACAAATTCTATTCACTATGTCATTTATATAATTATTGGTATTTTAAGAAAAAGAATGAAACAAGAAGAAGAATGGAAATCTGGTGTGACCAGATAGAGGTCTCTATGTATGTCAATGATCTGAGAATTTCCCTTGCTTTTGAACTGTCACTGCTTTCCTTGAGAAGGGGTGAATTTTGAATGGCCAGTATGTACATGGAGGAAACAATGCCCCTGGTATTTCCTGGAGAAGCCAGCTGTCTGTGAGCCTGTTTACTTCATGGCAGTGCTCTATGCTATAGGCCAGGTAGTGGTAAGCCTTGGCTTATAAGAAGAACCCAATAACTTACTTATTCATAAAAACATATTAATAGAGTTGAATATTAACCTGTAAACATCTCTTTATGTATGCAAAAGTTCAGATAAAGAGTTAAGTAACTGATTGTGGCTCAGCTGCAAAGTATTTTAATGTCAAAAATATTTTTAATTATGTTGCTGATGATGAATTATTGGAGATTGCAGTATATTCACAGTTTTCTACTTTTCCCCTTTTATTTCATTTAATATTATGCACATTAAATTCTAGCTATGATGAAAATTCAAGGATGAAATGAGAAACATATGGTCTTAAGGATTATGTCTCTTCTTTGTTTTTCATCTCAACAGTTTCTTTTCTGGTTAATAAGTCTCATGTTCCAAGTTTGAGCTTGGAAAGGTAAAAGAGTTCCAGGATGTTAAGCTTAAAAACAAACTTAGCTGTTGAATAGTTCTGGTGATGTTAGTCCTGGAAACTCAAATTATGTCTGAATACATTACATGGAAATTGTACAAATCACCTACTTTTCCCTGTTTTTTGCTTGACTACTGCTGGTGTTTATGGTACTATTCAGAATCAGAATGAGTTGTTCCTGGCAGCATGTACTTTTAGCCCAGACTCATGTTTTAAAAAGATGTTTCATGGACTAAAGTTTTAAATCAGAATATTATTTCTGCAAATCCTCATTTGCAATCACTATGAAATACATAAATATGAATGTGTGATAAGGCATCCCTTTCCTAAGAGGGGAAAAAAAGACTAATGAAGACTTTGTTTACAAAAAAATCCACATTATGAGCAAAGGAACTTAAAACACAAATTTGAGAATCCTGACAGTTATGCATAATCGGAGCAAGAAAGTTAACCCACAGATAAGCCTACCCAGGTACTCCCAGTCACCTCTTTATATAGTTTCTAAATGCTAGGAAATACTGTTTCAGCAGTCATTTCTTCACTTGTACTGGCAGCCATTTTAGTATAATTACATTAAGTTGCCTCAATACAGATATCAGATTGCTTCATGGAGAGAGACTCTAGTACAGACTGACTAGAGATCCTGCGAAAATAGTCACCAGGCTCTTGAGTTATTTTCATTATTTCAATAAACTTACTAGAAATCTACATTTCCTGGTGATAATACTGTGAAGCCTTACTAAAATGTCTATTTACTTTGGGGAGAAATGTTATCAAACTTGTGGGATAATAATGGCTATCATTAAGAATATCAGGTTAATAAATGTATGAGAAAAAAATATTGAGGGGTTTTTACATGTCAGTTTCTATAGTAGGTATTTCACATGCATTCTCATTAATATTAGGATGTAGGAATTACTACCCCCATTTTGCCACCTAGAGGAAAATATGAGTCTCAGAGCAGTTAAACAACCTGGGTGCATTCAAAGTCCCACAACTAGGCAGTGTGATGGCTGGATTCAATGCGAGTTATGTGGCTGAAGTTTGTTCACTTCCTTCAACATTATAATCCTCAGATGGCAACCTGTCCTTTTGGAAGTGTGCTTGGGGATTCTGCTCTGAGAACTGTGAAGACATGTTTTCTCTGATGGGGTTAGTAGTATGGGTCCAGCTCAGCCGGATTAAAGAGAGTATCTCCCAACCTCCAAACAGCAAAGCCTACACATTGGATTTGAAGGAATAGAATGAGTAACCCCCCCAGTCTCTTCAGAAGAATACAAATCATATGGATATTAGATAATACGGTTCTTGATCCCTGGAGAGTGATAAGGTCAAGAACTTACATTCTACAAAATTCCTATTTATAGTAGCTATTTGGCATTTGATTTTTCTCTTAAAGATCTAGTCTAAAGCTAACAAACAATCATGGGAAGTTGTAAGGGTGCTGAAGTCTAATTCACTGAACTAATTAGTAAGTAGCAGTAAGGCAAGGATCTCTAATTTCTGAGTATGATGTGATTTTCAGTGTGATGTGTTTTAAAATGACCTAATGATACCAGAGAGCAGCTCTTTGGATCTTTGTGAATTCTATTCAGAAAGTGATTTGAAGGGATAAACATTTTAGGAAGTATAATCATGGTTAAAACTTGTGATGGTGGTGTTACTTGATACAAATGGTGTGTCTTATTTTGTTAGTGTTTTATTTTTATCATATAAGTAGTACTTGGTTACTAGGGGAGAGGTAGAAATACTGATTAACAACAGCCACCAGAACTTAAAAAAAAACAGAAACATAATCTCCCCAAAGCTAATAATATGATGTACAATACATCAGATTTTTAAAAATATTTAAAGGTATGGTTTTTACCCAAACAGGATCAAACCACAATATTATTTGCCTTGACCTTTTTTGTTTGTTTGTTTACTGGTTTTCCACTTAGTAGTATATCATGAATGGCTTTCCATCATCTGTGATTGCATACTATTCCATATTACTGATGTACCAAAAAATTATATGATTCTCTATTATTAAGTAATTACATTGATTTTTCACAATCAAAACAAGATTATCTAGAGTAAGGTTGCAAAAAATGCTGTATACCACTGTGCTCCATTATTGTTATATAGATTGCTAATATCTTCCTATCATTTCCTTTGTCCTTTAACGAGACTTGTATATTTTATGTATTTCTTCATTTTTATTAATTCATACATGTATATCTTTTCTTTTGTATATTCTGCCATTCCTGTTGTGCCTAAAAGAAACTTCTTCACACTTATTGTGTTCACCATTTCATAAGACAGATGTTAAACAATAGTGTACTCTTGGAATTTAACATTTAGTGTTTATCATTTTTTATTGTAAGAAGCCCTTGCTGTTTGAAATATGATCACTTATATTTTTCTGTGTTGTAAGCTTTGTGCTTTTGATAGACATGCTCTTTTAAAATTAACATTTGATTTTGTTTACCAGAGAAAAGGTTATAGGTTATAGCTTATGAAACAAGTAACATGTTCTTTATTTTGAATACGAAAATCCTGAGACTAAATAATATAAATATTTTTAGGAAGAAGCAGAGAGGAATATTGTGAGAACTTATTTGCTATTAATAAATGCACGGTGCTCTGTAAAATAATCATGTTAACTAGGACACTGGTCTTCCTGCATTCTCATTGCCCTAGTAGTCTGTCCAGCAATGCTAAATCAAAGACAGCATTAAAGAAATAAAATTCAGCTGCTTGGAGCCAAAATGTTTACAACCTATAAAATCTTTCTAAAGTAAAGATAAAAATAACACATTTCATTCCTTTGATCATGCAACTGGATAAAAGGAGCTTGTGACTATGAACAGGTTTCTTTCTCTTGAACAAATATCTGAGCAGACCACAATGTCTCCACAGCTAGCTCCTTGCAGATCCACATTTGTGCCTTTTCCACAACTTTAGCCATCAATATCTGATTCAAGAAAAAGATACTGTAGAGTAAGCTATAACATAAAAGGCTGAATAATAAAATCAATGAAGAAAGTTTCTGTTGACATGGATAAAGCTATCATTATTTGTTTATTTATTCATCCAAAATACAGCAGTTTCAATGAACTTATATTGCATGTTTTAAATACATTTATTTTAATGTTCAACCAGGGATATCATTCGAGAAAATTCTCCTTAGCATTAATAATATTCAATTCAACAATTTATTCTTTAGATACCTTAGAGTAATTGAGTAGATAAAGTATAATCCAACTTTAAATCATTATTAAATTGCTCTAATTCAACATAATATGTTTTCTCTATCTTTATTATTTAAATGGAAGTATTTTGAATGTGTTATGCACAACATTTGTTCTACAAAAGTCACTCAGTCTCATTATTTATATTAAGATTCATATACAAGTGTTATATATTTTTGTATAGCATAATTGTAAACATGAAACGTATGGGGTAATCTAATGCACAATTATATAATGCCTAACTTTTTCTGTTCTTGACTAACTAAAACAGATTTCTCTCAAAATGCCTGTTCCCACTGCTCCTTTTATTGGTATGTTTTAGGCCAGGCTGCCGCTTTGCAGGTGGGGTTGTCACAAATACACTGATGTCAACGGTCGTGGGAATAATTCTGTCTAATGAGCAAGGGAAGTGCTAGCCAACTTTCATTACTGGCAAGCAGTCGTGAGCCAGCGAGAAGGAAACTCCCATGAAAAATAAGTCTCTACTCTATTAATGGTTGTACTTTTTATGATCAACACTTGAAACTAAAATGCTGCTTCTTTAAATGGACTATGGTAAAGTAAGTGTTTGGGTAATAACCCATAATGAGTAAAAGTTTACTGCATTTTTTTGGCTTTTTATTCAATAACACCTTCTTTGGCTTGGATATCATTAGAAAATTAGAAGTTATATTCCAGCTCTGTTTGATCCTTGCCTGAACAGAAAGTTGGTTACTTTGAGAGAAGTGAGGAAAGGAGTACACATAACTTGATTTCGCAATTGAAATAGTAGTTTAGAATTATCTGTTGTGCTCAGATGAAAACAGTAATAAAACTAGTGGTATCTGAAGACCGTTTGTCAGCCTTTGTAAATACCTGAGGCTACCAATGATTGTAATATTAGGACTAAAATGTTTGAGTAATTCCACATCCTGTTCTAACTTTACAGAATATGTTATCTTATGTAAAATCAAAAGGATTTGTCCTTCCATGGATTTACAATGATCACAGCATTGATGTACTAAACAAATTGAAAAAATGTTTGAAAGTAAGAGGATATTTTGACAAAAAAAGAATAACCTTAATTGTTTTTTTTATCTGGAAGTGGTCATTCTCCCTTAGGACTGATTATGGAGATCATTAGACTAGTGACATGATGACTGACATTCTGTTATTGATCATTATTCTGCTTTCTTTTTTTTCCAAAAATGCTTATTAGAGGTAGTTAATCAAAATGCATTTTAGGCCAAGAAAGTAAGTTTACAGTAAGGGAGAAATGGCAGGAGAAATCTGGTACATTAGCAGAAGCCATGGTCTAAGAATCAGACACACTCAGGTCTTGCTATGTCGCTGTGCTGAGAGGGGTGAGCCACAGCTCAAGTCACTTATCTACTCTGGGTTTCAGTTTTCCATCCATAAATAAATTTTAACTCCAAAGAATTTGTTGTGTAGAAGAAATTATGTTCTTTTTCATCTACTGTTTGTACAAGATAAATGATAAAAAATGAGAGAGTAAGTCTTCTAAATGCATTTTGTTTTCATGTAAAATTGCATTTTTATTAGATCCCAGTTTCACTGAGCAACACGATGACGTTCCTGAGCCTCACTGATCTCATATGGATAATGAGGATAAAATTCTTACCCCAAAGGATTTTTTTTCTTTTTCTTACTGAAGTATCACTGATGCACAATTTCGTATTGTTTTCTAGCATGCAACGTAGTAGACCAACAGTTACCCATATAATTAAATTTTCACCCCCATTAGTGAGGTTACTATCTGTCAACATAGGAAGATGTCACAGAATCATCGGTTATGTTCTCCATGCTGTACTACTATCCCTGTGACTGACTTATATTATGATTGAGAATTAGCTCAAAGGATGTTTATAATAATATATTTCTTAAAAGACTAGCAGATAGCAAGCATATATTAAAGTAGTATGATTGATTAATATAATACAAGTATATTTTGGAAATTAAATTCATTCATTGGGGATGGAAATTTTTCACTATATTCATATTAGTCTCTTTGGATCTTCTTTCCTTTTCCTTTTTACCCATATTTGTCAATTTCCTACAATGCCTTCCCATAACTAGGATAAAGCAGTTGGGCTAAGTAATTGTTATAGATGCACAATTGAGAGAACAGATTTCTTGAAGTTTCTTGACCTCCAAATTGAATCTCTTCATGGCTATTACTGAACTAAACAAATAGGAACTAGTTTTAACATCTACAGATTACAGTGGGAAATTCATTCAACTCTATGCTTTGTATAAAACATTTCTTAATATGAGTTATGCTCCTTTACATGTGCCAGAAACTTTGTTTCATATCAGTTTTAAACAAATTGGAACTTTTTGAATTATAACTTTATATTTTTATTTAAATGAAAGTTTCTGAGTAATTAAGCATATATCCTTCATATGCTGGAAATATGCACTACTTTAAAAGAGCAAATGCTGATTCACAAGTAGAATAATGTTTTCATATTAATATTCTTCCCCATGAAATAAATTTAAGCAGCTTTTAAAGTACTTGAAACTGTAAAGATAGTGGCTTCATTTGAGGGAAAGTTGGTCATTAATATCACTGACTAACTGTCACCCTGTTTTGACAGTAAAGTGTTATTATTTACATGTGGATAATTCTGAACATATTTCAGGTAATTTTACCCAACTTAACTTTATTGTGGTATGTTGCATTTCTATGTCCATGCTTTCAACTTCTGTGGTAACAATACCTTATACTTAAAAAAAAAGTCAAGTTACTGAAGCTAATCAATGACTCTCATAAACACTATGAGGTCCAAGTTTCCCATTAAAATAAATAAGAGATAATTTGACATTTCAAAAGCCCTTTTCTTCAACAAGAATTTTGAGGGATATACTATAGAATCAACATATTGAGGGGGATACAAAAAAATACGATTGTCAGTGCCTTTGTGTTGGTAAAATTTGAAGAACAGACAAGAATACAGTAGATCAACCAAAATTGTAAGACAGGGCTGGCTCAAGGGTCAGAGCAAGTGTTACTTCATATAATTTTATACCTTTTAATATACATATACATATACATACATTTATATGTACACACTCACACAATTTGTATACATATCTGTGTGTGTGAATTTTTTATTTTCTTACAATTATATATAATATGCATTCATACACACATATACAGTCAATTCTCATTATTTACACTAGTTAAGCTCTGTTAAATCTCTGCAAACACTGAATTAGGGAGAGTGGAACTGTTGTAAAAAAAAATTAGGTTCCTGCATGCCTCTAGTCACATTTTCATCAATTGACCAATACATAAACTTGTTTTTTTTTTTAAATTGAAAAAGTATCATTGATATACAATCTTATGTAAGTTTCAAACATACAACACAGTGGTTCAACAGTTACCCATATTATTAAATCCTCACTCTCTCTGGCGTGGTTACTATCTGACAACTAGAAAGATCTTACAGAATCATTGACTATATTATTCATGTTAGATTACTATCCCTTGGCCAACTATGACTGAGAATTTTTGTGCCCCTTTATCTCCATCTCACTATCTACATACTGACACCCGCCCCAACCCCTCCCCCATGATAACCACCAGTCACTTCTCAGTGTCTATGAATCTACTGCAGTTCTGTTCATTCGGTTTCACTTGTTCGTAACATTTCACAAATGCGTGAAATCATGTTATTTGTCTTTCTCCACCTTGCTTATTTCACTGAGCACAATAATCTCTAGAACCATCCATGTTGTTGCAAAAGGCAGGATTTCTATTTTTTTTATGGCTGAACAATATGCCATTGTGTATATGTACCACATCTTCTTTATCCGTTCATCTACTGATGGACACTTAGGTGGCTTCCATATCTTGGCTATTGTGGATAATGTGGCAATAAACATAGGGATGCATGTATCTTCTTGAATTAGGGATTTGGTTTCTTTGGGTGAATTTCTACAAGTGTAATTACTGAATTGAATGGTATTTCTAATTTTAGTTTTTTGAGGGACCTACATACTGCTTTCTACAATGGCTGCACCAATTTACTTCCTACCAACAGTGTTGAAGAATTCCCATTTTCCCACATCCTTGAGAACACTTATTATTTATTATCTTTTGGAGAGTGGCCATTCTATCTGGTGTGAGGTGATGTCTCATTGTGTTTTTGATTCTCATTTCCCACATGATTAGCAATGTGGAGCATCTTTTCATGTGCCTGTTGGCCATCTGTATGTCTTCTTTGGAGAAATGTCTATTCAGGTCCTCCACAGTTTTTAATTGGGTTATTTGTTTTTTGGGAGTTGAGGAATGTGAGTTTTTTATATAGTTTTGATACTAACCCCTTACTGGATGAATATTTTATGAATATATTCTCCCATACTGTAGGTTTTCTTTTTGTTCTGCTGATGGTGTCCTTTGCTGTACAGAATCTTTTTGGTTGGATGTAGTCCCACTTGTTCATTTTTTATTTTGTTTCCCTTGCCCAAGGACATGTGTCCAGAAAAAATTTGCACATACTTATGTTCAAGAGATTTTAACTATGTTTTCTTCTAAGAGTTTTATAGTTTCATGTCTTACATTCAGGTGTTTGATCCATTTTGAGTTAACTTTTGTGTATGGGGCAGTAATCCAGTTTCACTCTTGAATTTAGCTGTCCATTTTTCCCAACACCAGTTATTGAAGAGGCTGTCTTTTCTCCACTGTATACACATGGCTCCTTTATCATATATTAATTGACCATATATGTGTGAGTTCACATCTAGGCTTTCTATCCTGTTCCACTGATGAATAGTCCTGGGCCAGGTGTGCAGCTCCTGAGGGCCTGTCTCCTCACTGCTCTGCTCCTGTTCCTCCTGCCCATGGGCTGGGATGGGGGAAGCACTTGGGTCCTGCTCAGTCACAGTTCTGCCATTTAACCCTTTTCTGTGTGGTCTTCTCTTCTTCATCAGGTGTAGGTGATCTTTTCTGCAGTCTCCAGGTCTTGCAATTTTTCAGGTTTAGTTGTATTTGCTATAGTTGCTTCCTTGGTGTGTGTGGACATTTCCACCTTGCCTTTCTACTCTGCCATCATTTTCTCCCTACATAACCTTGTTTTATGTGTATTTCTGCTTAGAGACACATTATTTAATTTATATTTCTTGCAAATTATTAAATACACACACTGTTCCTTTATAATAAAAGATTAACCAAGAAAGCTAGTCTTTTCTGGATACTGGATAATGTAACCATAAACTTTGAACTCAGTCACAGAACAATGCTTTAGTGGACATCAGTAATTTTATACTGCTGGCATCCAGTTGCTCATTTTTGGTAATGATTCTTGATCTGTCACTGGGAAACCACCTGTTTCTCACTCTCAGTCCATGGAATTTAGTGCTTTCCACCACCCCACCCCTAATCCAAGCCTCCAAATTGAGACTGAAGAACATGACCAAGGCTAAGCCTGTCAGAGAACATCCTTGTCCTCAGTGTTTAAATTAGGGATGGATATATGACACAGTCAGATCCATTGACACCAGGTGGAACTTTTTCTGGAAATTCTGGTAAATATATTTTTTTTTCTGTGCTTCACATGAACAGATAAAATGTCTGCAACAGTTGCAGACATCTTGTTACTTGTAAAGGAAAATCTTTATCTGTATAAAGCAAGGACGATGAAGTTGGGAGATGGAGAATAATAAATTCTTGATGAAATTGATGAAGACCTGTTTCAAGCCATCCCTGAATTTATCCTCTCAGGCTGACACTTTTCCTTTATGAAGAAATTTAAATTCCTTTTTAATTTAAGACAAGTTTGAGTAGGTTGTTTTCTCAATTGCAAACTAAAGAGTTTTTCTTAAGTGATATAACAAATAATATAGTCAGTTCCGGCATCTGAAAATTATCTTGACTCAAAGCATAACCATGTAAGACTCAGTAACTTCATTATGCTGATTTTGCTGATTCTTCATATGTATTTTACCATTGTTTTAGTACATGTACAACCATTCTTCATTGGAAACTCCTGGCACCTGTAATAATAAGCTTTTGTGTGTATATGCACTGTGTTTCAGTATTTGTATGTAATGGATCTTAATAAAGGACAACTAAACACTTTTTTTGCTTAAATTAATGTTTAACTTTTGTTAACATGGATTAACATGAAGTAAATTTACAAACAAGTTAAGGAAAAAACGTAAAATTTTCAACTATGCATTAAGAAAGTGAAAAACCACTTTGAAATGGAGTTACTATGTATACATTCTTTCTGCATAAGCCTATTGGTTTAAATATAATTTATAGAGATCCTTATATTCTGTGGTATATTGTTAGGCAAAACTACAAATGTTATTAGTATTTACTTTTTTTCTTTAAATGTAGTAAAATGTGGTTCTTTTACCAAGTAGAAAAATTCCATTACAATTGAGTCTCAGTTATTCTCACAAGATGTCTCTACAGTTAGGTTTTAACTTCATAACTTATTTCTAATGCTAAGGAACACTTTCTTTGTTAATGGTGGAGTCAAAGGTTGCTCAATTTTTATGAATGTAAAAATGAAATATGCATATTTTCATAATTACTAGTTTTATGAAAATATTAAATTCTAAATAAATAAATACTAAAGTTTGCATGCTATTAGTATTCTTAAGTGTATCATCTATTTTATAATGTAAAATGATTGTTAACAGAAACTTAACAGCCTTATATTTAGAGTTGGGACATTTCTTAATAGGGGCTAGAATGTGAAGTGGCAGCCCTCTGTGTTCTGTGGACAAGGCTTAGGATCATTGAAGGGCTGTGCTATCATTATTCTCATAACTGTAAAGTTAGTAAAGTAAAAATTCCCATGCTAGTTAAGTTATCTATCTCTAAAATGATGTGAAGGTTTTACAACAGACACTTCATAGATCCTTTCCATGAATATTGTCAGTGAAGGTGAGTGAGGACCTAGAATTTCCTTTAATATTCCTTTAGCATCTTAAAACATATTTTCCAGTCTTCCTGAACCAAAGACATTGATTATGACAAGAAGCTGAATCTTCAGAATGGATTAAATCATCTATTATGTCTTTATTTCATTTGTTCTTGGAGATGAGTTATGTTCATTTTTGTTTCCCTCTTAAAAACTGATGATTGAAATTCAGACGTATTTGGTCTGGGAGCTATCTTACATGTTTCAATTCATGAACAAATAGCTTCAAAATGCTAAAAAGCATGTTTTAGCAGAATTACTAAAGTAATAGTTTTGGAATTAAAAGATTTATTAATATGCAAAAAATCCAACAATTAAATAAATGGAAATCAATTTCCCTATATTTTTATATAGATTTAGAGAGGCACAACTGACTAGTTATTTAAATATGTAAATTAATATTTAAATAGCATGCATGTATTTATTAAAAATTTAAGTGAATAAGAAAATGTTACAGAGTACACATATTTAGTTAGATTTTATCAATAATTTAAGTGAAGTGCAATATTCTGAAAATATCCACCAAGAAATATATTTTCTCCAGTGATACTACTTACACACAGAAGAAAATAATTTTACTACTACTGATTCCTTTGGTGGACTATGGAGGGAAAGGTTGAAGGAGATTGCTGGGTGGGAATCCCAAATAACACCCAACATCAGAACATGTAAAGGGAAGATAAATAGAAAATTAGAAAAATCTTCAGGAGAGATCTAAAATTGACAATATGATTTTGATAGATAAGAATGTAAGTAAGAACAAGAGCAAAAAGTAAACTTTTTGTAAGTTAATTCAATGCTTAGCAAGTATATTGAATGCCTAATATGTGTACCTGGCGCTGTGTTAGATTCTGAAAACACAGTAAAAATGAACAAAATAGATACATTTCCTGTCTTCACAATTTTAGAGCCAAGGAAAGTCATTATTAGCAGTTTTGGAGGAAGACATAGATACACATATGCCCTCAAATCAACTGCATGAGCCTTGTAGTTCAATATTAATGATGCATTCCATTTGGTCTCTGATATCTTCCTATTTCAGTCTATTTTTGTTATTTCTCTAAATCACTAAGCTCAGCTGTTTCTACTTTGCTTAAGAAAGGTAACACTCTCAAGGATCACAGGAAGATGGCAGTGTGAGTAGTTCAGAAGAAATCTCCTCCCCAAAACATATATATTTATGAAAATACAATAAATACTACTATTCCTAAAAGAGGCACCAGTGGATGCAGTACAATAGCCAGGATACATCTACATCTGTGAGAACTCAACATCACATGAAGGGGCTAAGATACAAACTGCAGCCAGGCGGGACCCAAACGCTCCCCTACCCCAGAACTCGGCAGAAAGAAAGGAGTCAGAATGGGGAAGGAGTGAAAGCCCAGGAATGCTAAACAACCAGCTCTAGAAATCTGCACCCGGAGCACAGACACAAGGTGCATGGGGTGCTGGATATTAGAGAAACAGAAAAGCGAAACCTGTGGGCAGGTCCCCTCAACCGGCACCCCTGAGACAAAAGAAAAGCGAGTGCTTTCTGCAAGTCTTAAAGAGACAGGGACCCTATAGCTGAACGAAGTTGTCCTGGCACACATAGCCAGGAGCTGGGAAGCCCAGGGAAACTTAGGTGCCCTAAACCCCGGGAAGGCAGTGCAGCTCTGAAGACCCTCATGGCACTAAGCAGCCTGCCAGTTGTTCTTCCAACTGTCATGTACCCCAACACATCAGCTCAGTAGTGGGAGAGTGGAAGCGCATGTCAGGGATGGCAGCGCCGGAAGGGATGGGGAGCAGATCCATGAACCAGTGGAACCATACAGGACCAGGAGAGGCTTGTGCGAGCCCGCAGTGGCATGACCAAACAGCCCGGGCGTGGCTCACATGCACCAGTGGCAGTGAAGCCAGAGGAGCCCAGTAGAGGCCCGCACACACCTGCAGCAGAGCCAGAGGGAGCAGGTGTGCTCCCAGCAGCCGGAATCCCAGCCCAACGCAGAGCCACCCGGGCCAGACCCAAAGGCCGCTGCTGCCCAGAGCTGCTGGCAGGGGTGCTGCTAGCATGGAGGAGTGCACCTGGTGTGCCTACCACTCCCCGCAGGGCTCCGTGATGCTCTGACAGAGACTCAGGACACTGGGACTAACCCAGTGTTTGCTCCAGTAGTGTGGGTAATCATCACAGGCAGCGGAGAAGGGCAAGGCATCCAGCAAGCAGGAAAGGACTTTCTTCTCCCAGCTGACACACCCACAACCTGCCTACAGCCAACACTATCACCATGAGAAGGCAAAAAAATTTAGTCCAGTCCAAGGTAGTTGAAACAACACCTGAGAAAGGATCTGCAGAGGCAGACCTAAACAGTCTCCCTGCAAAAGAATTCAAAATAAAAATCATAAACATGCTGACAGAGCTGCAGAGAAATATGCAAGAGCTAAGGGGTGAAGTCTGGAGGGAGATTACAGATGTCTGGAGGGAGATTACAGAAGTGAAACAAACTCTGGAAGGATTTATAAGCAGAATGGATAAGATGCAAGATGCCTTTGATGGAATAGAAAACAGAGAACAGGAACGCATAGAAGCTGATGCAGAGAGAGATAAAAGGATCTCCAGGAATGAAACAATATTAAGAGAACTCTGTGACCAATCCAAAAGGAACAATATCCGCATTATAGGGGTACCAGAGGAAGAAGAGAGAGAAAAAGGAATAGAAAGTGTCTTTGAAGAAATAATTGCTGAGAACTTCCCCAAACTGGGAGAGGAAACAGTTGCTCAGACTACAGAGGCACACAGAACTCCCAAGAGACGGGACCCTAAGAGGACAACACCAAGACACATAATAATTAAAATGGCAAAGATCAAGGACAAGGACAGAGTATTAAAGGCAGCCAGAGAGAGAAAAAAGTCACCTATAAAGGAAAACCCATCACGCTATCATCAGACTTCTCAACAGAAACCTTACCGGCCAAAAGAGAATGGCATGATATATTTAATGCAATGAAACATAAGGGCCTTGAACCAACGATACTGTATCCAGCACGATTATCACTTAAATATGAAGGAGGGATTAAACAATTCCCAGACAAGCCTCCCACAAACCACCTCTACAGGGTATCTTAGAGGGAAGCTCTAGATGGGAGCACTCCTAAAAAGAGCACAGAACTAAACACCCAACATATGAAGAATGGAGGAGGAGGAAAAAGAAGGGAAAGAAATAATCATCAGATTGTGTTTATAACAGCTCAATAAACGAGTTAAGTCAGACAGTAAGGTAGTAAGAAAGCTAACCTTGAATCTTTGGTAACCACGAATCTAAAGCCTGCAGTGGCAATAAGTACATATCTTTCAATAATCACCCTAAATGTAAATGGACTGAATGCACCAATCCAAAGACACAGAGTAATAGAATGGATAAAAAAGCAAGACCCATCTATATGCTGCTTACAAGAGACTCACCTCAAACCCAAGGACATGCACAGATTAAAAGTCAAGGGATGGAGAAAGATATTTCATGCAAACAACAGAGAGAAAAAAGCAGGTGTTGCAATACTAGTATCAGACAAAATAGACTTCAAAATAAAGAAGTAATAAGACATAAAGAAGGACAGTACATAATGATAAAGGGTCAGTCCACTGAGAGGATATAGCCATTATAAACATATTTGCACCCATACAGGAGAACCAATATATGTGAAACAAATACTAACAGAATTAAAGGAGGAAATAGAATGCAATGCATTCATTTTGGGAGACTTTAACAAACCACTTACTCCAAAGGATAGATCCACCAGACAGAAAATAAGTAAGGACACAGAGGCACTGAAAAACACACTAGAACAGATGGACCTAACAGAAGTCTATAGAACTCTACACCCAAAAGCAACAGGATACACATTCTTCTCAAGTGCACATGGAACATTCTCCAGAATAGATCACATACTAGGACATAAAAAGAGCCTCAGTAAATTCATAAAGATTGAAATCCTACCAACCAACTTTTCATACCACAAAGGCATACAACTAGAAATAAATGGTACAAAGAAAGGAAAAAGGCTCACAAACACATGGAGGCTTAACAACACACTCCTAAATAATCAATGGATCAATGACCAAATCAAAATTGAGATCCAGCAATATATGGAAAAAAACGACAACAACAACACAAAGCCCCAGCTAGTGTGGGACACAGCAAAAGCAGTCTTAAGACGAAAGTACATAGCAGTCCAGGCATATTGAAAGAAGGAAGAACAATTGAGAATAGTCTTATGTCAAAATTATTGAAATTGAAAAAAGAAGAACAAATGAGGCCTAAGGTCAGCAGATGGAGGGACATAATAAAGATCAGAGAAGAAATAAATAAAATTGAGAAGAATAAAACAATAGGAAAAAATCAATGAAACCAAGAGCTGGTTCTTTGAGAAAATAAACAAAATTGATAAGCCTCTAGCCAGACTTATTAAGAGAAAAAGAGAGTCAACACACATCAACAGAATCAGAAATGAGAAAGGAAAAATCACGACAGACCCCACAGAAACACAAAGAATTATTAGAGAATACTATGAAAACCTATATGCTAACAAGCTGGGAAACCTAGGAGAAATGGACAACTTCCTAGAAAAATACAACCTTCCAAGACTGACCCAGAAAGAAACAGAAAATCTAAACAGACCAATTACCAGCAACAAAATTGAATCAGTAATCAAAAAACTACCCAAGAACAAAACCCCCCAGTCAGATGGATTTAGCACAGAATTTTATCAGACATACAGAGAAGACATAATACCCATTCTCCTTAGTTTTCCAAAAAATAGAAGAGTAGGGAATACTCCCAAACTCATTCTATGAAGTAAATATCACCCTAATACCAAAACCAGGCAAAGACCCCACCAAAAATGAAAACTACAGACCAATATCCCTGATGAACGTAGATGCAAAAAACTCAACAAAATACTACCAAACCGAATTCAAAAATACATCAAGAGGATCATACACCATGACCAAGTGGGATTCATCCCAGGGATGCAATGATGGTACAACATTCGAAAATCCATCAACATCATCCACCACATCAACAAAAAGAAGGACAAAAACCACATGTTCATCTCCATAGATGCTGAAAAAGCATTCGACAAAATTCAACATCCGTTCATGATAAAAACTCTTAACAAAATGGGCATAGAGGGCAGGTACCTCAACATAATAAAGGCCATAAATGATAAATCCACAGCTAACATCATACTGAACAGCGAGAGGCTGAAAGTTTTTCCTCTTAGATGGGGAACAAGACAGGGATGCCCACTCTCCCCACTGTTATTCAACATAGTACTGGAGGTCCTAGCCATGGCAATCACACAAAACAAAGAAATATAAGGAATCCAGATTGGTAAAGAAGAAGTCAAACTGTCACTATTTGCAGATGACATGATATTGTACATAAAAAACCCTAAAGACTCCACTGCAAAACTACTAGAACTGATATCAGAATACAGCAAAGCTGCAGGATACAATATTAACACACAGAAATCTGTAGCTTTCCTATACACTAACAATGAACTAATAGAAAGAGAAATCAGGAAAACAACTCCATTCACAATACCATCAAAAAGAGTAAAATAGCAAGGAATAAACCTAACCAAGGAAGTGAAAGACCTATACCCTGAAAACTGCAAGAAACTCTTAAGAGAAATTAAAGCAGTCACTAACAAATGGAAACTCATCCCATGCTCCTGGCTAGGAAGAATTAATATCGTCAAAATGGCCATCCTGCCCAAAGCAATATACAGATTCGATGCAATCCCTATCAAACTAACAACAGCATTCTTCAATGAACTGGAAGAAATAGTTCAAAAATTCATATGGAAACACCAAAGACCCCAAATAGCTAAAGCAATCCTGAGAAGGAAGAATAAAGTGGGGGAGTGGGATCTCACTCCCCAACTTCAAGCTCTACTACAAAGCCACAGTAATCAAGACAATTTGGTACTGTCACAAGAACAGAGCCACGGACCAATGGAACAGAAGAGAGACTCCAAACATTAACCAAAACATATATGGTCAACTAATATTCAATAAAGGGGCCATGGACATACAATGGGGAAATGACAGTCTCTTCAAAAGATGGTGCTGGCAAAACTGGACAGCTACATGTAAGAGTATGAAACTGGATCACTGTCTAACCCCATACACAAAAGTAAATTCGAAATGGATCAAAGACTTGAATGTAAGTCATGAAACCATAAAACTCTTAGAAGAAAACATAGGCCAAAGTCTCTTAGACATTAACATGAGTGACCTCTTCTTGAACATATCTCCCCGGGCAAGGGAAACAAATGCAAAAATGAACAAGTGGGACAGTATCAAGCTGAAACGCTCTGTACAGCAAAGGACACCATCAATATAACAAAATGGTATCCTACAGGATGGGAGAATATATTCATAAATGACAGATCCGATAAAGGTTTGACATCCAAAATATATAAAGAGCTCACGCACCTCAACAAACAAAAAGCAAATAATCCAATTATAAAATGGGCAGAGGAGCTGAATAGACAGTTCTCTAAGGAAGAAATCCAGATGGCCAACAGGCACATGAAAAGATGCTCCACATCGCTAATCATCAGAGAAATGCAAATTAAAACCACAATGATATATCACCTCACACCAGTAAGGATTGCCATCATCGAAAAGACAAACAACAACAAATGTTGGCAAGGGTGTGGACAAAGGGGAACCCTCCTACACTGCTGGTGGGAATGTAAATTAGTTCAACCATTGTCCAAAGCAGTATGGAGGTTCCTCAGAATGCTCAGAATAGAAATACCATTTGACCCAGGAATTCCACTTTAGGAATTTACCCTAAGAATGCAGCACTCCAGTTTGAAAAAGACAGATGCACCCCTATGTTTATCGCTGCACTATTTACAATAGCCAAGATATGGAAGCAACCTCAATGTCCATCAGTAGATGAATGGATAAAGAAGAAATGGTACATATACACAATGGAATATTACTCAGCCATAAGAAATAAACAGATCCTACCATTTGCAACAACATGGATGGAGCTAGAGGGTATTATGTTGAGCGAAATAAGCCAGGCGGAGAAAGATAAGTACCAAATGATTTCAGTGATATGTGGAGTATAAGAACAAAGGAAAACTGAAGGAACAAAACAGCAGCAGAATCACAAAACCCAAGAATGGACTAATAGTTACCAAAGGGAAAGGGACTGGGGACGATGTTTGGGAAGAGAGGGATAAGGGTGGGGAAAAAGAAAGAGGGCACTATGCTTAGCACGTATAGTGCATGGGGGTACAGGGAGGGCTGTGTAACAGAGAAGACAAGTAGTGATTTTACAGCATCTTACTATGCAGATGTATAGTGACTGTGAAGGGGTATGTCGGGGGGACTTGATGAAGGGGGGAACCTAGTAAACATAATGTTCTTTCTGTAATTGTAGGTTAATGATACCAAAAAAAAAAGGTAACACTCTCAAAATGTAAATAAACCAAACTTCTAAATAAATATTTTAAGTTAACTATTTTCCCCTTTTACATTTCTGGGTTCTCTCTCTTATGGCATAGAACCAATTATTTGATCTCTAAGGCCCACTTGAAGGATGGAGATCCTTAAAAAGAGAATTCTAATACATTGTTAAATATGTGTTGGTAAAAGGAAGAGCACACTAAGCAAAACTACGTGTGTGTCCCTTAACAGACTTTGGAGAAGTTCAGGTGGCATCTAAAATGAAACCAAGATAAAGGCCTAGAAAAGAAGGCGAAAGAAAGGTTAGTTCATTTCAGAGTTGTTCATTTTTCTTAAGGTCCAGCTGAATATTTTGATTGTAATATAGAGATTCACAGGTTTAAAAACCCAATAAATTGTATGATAAGTTTGATTGAGGAAATAAAGAGAAATGATGGTGTACAAGAGTATTCATATTATCCATAGCAAATCAGAAGTTATTTTTAAAATTAACAACTGTGTTCTTCCTTTTGGAGCAAGGGAGTTACTGTTTCCCAGCACAAATGCCAGATGGCAATAGCCACAGACTGCCAGCTGTCTGCATGCTGATATTTGTCAACTTTGGATGCTAACGGGGTGTTAGAAGCAACTACTGCTTCCATATATGTTAGTGAACATCCGCTATATTCTAGGTACTTGGAAAACAATTATGAGCAAAACTGTTTAGTGGAGCTTGAGTTTTAATGAGGCTTTAAGAAACTGCAATGACAAACTATGAAAATTGGTTTTTCCCCCTGAAACCAGTTCTGAATTTTTATAGAACTCTGGATGCCGTAATTGGAATTAACTGTGGGAGGGAAAGGACAGCTATAGGGAAAATTAGGAGGTAGATCGGAGTTACCACTTTCTTAGATATAATAAGGTGATGGGAAGAAGAAAATGGGTGCTTATTTTCTTTCTAATACTTCTCTCTGTGTAACTATACATCACTCATGCTAGGGAAGCAATCTGGCAGTTTTTGCAGTCATATCTAATTAAAGGTCATGCCTTAGGATTGAAGACTGAACAGCACAGTGCTTTCAGTGATATTAGATCTATTTTGTAGTTATTTTTTTAGATGGGTACATGCATGGACCCTCCATTTGGGCTTAGTATTTCTGTTTATCACTGAAAGTTTTGTTTTCATTTTTCCATGTCTTTCTTTGGAAATAAATTTTCCTGAAGACAAGTTTAAATATCTTTAGGTCATTCTTGTAAGCTAGTGTTGACTGAACATGTTAATGACATGCATTTTTTCTACTATTTCTTATACTAAAGGATTGCTACTCAAAGAATTCTAGATAATAATTTTAATATGTGCTCAAGTGAAAAGCTTATTTAGGTATAACTACATGACTTGTCTGAACCACCAGAAGGATGGGTTTAACATCAGCTCATTTTAGGAGAAGATTTTGGGGAAAAAAAATCAAGATTTAGGTTTGGTTATGCTAAGTTGGAAATGCAAGAGATCCAAGTAGAAAAGTTGAGTAGGCAGTTAAATGTATGAATTTGAGCAAGAGTTGGATAGATATATTAGGCAATATAGGGCATAAACATGGATTACACTTTGAGTACAGCTATAAAAGGACCGATTTTAAGAACAGAAGAGCATGAATTAGCCAAGGATACTCAGAAGGAGTAAACCGTAAGGTAGGAAGAAAACCAAGAGGAATGGAGTGCCCTGGATGTCAAGTGAAGAAAGTGATTCAAAAATAAGGAAGTTACCAACCATGTGTAATGCTGATAGGATAAGTAAGATGCAGACTGATACATGATTTCTGCGTGGTGCCATGTAGATTGATGGTCTTAATAAATTGCAGATTTGGTGGGGAAATGGAGTAAGCTTATGAAAGAACAAGAGGTGAGAAATTGGAGTCAATGATTTCAGGTTTACTGTTAGTAAATGTTACAGGCTGCATTGTGTCATGCAAAATTCATACGCTAAATCCCTAATCCCCAGTACTTCAGAATGTGATTGTATTTGGAGATAGGTCCTTTAGAGAGGTCATTAAGCTAAATTAGGTGGGCTGTAATACAATATGACTGGTGTCCTTGTAAGAAGACGAAATCTGAAGAGAGATACTAGGATGCTTGAACAATGAGGAAAGACCCAATGAGGACACGGTCAAAAGACGGCCGTCTTCCAGCCAATGAGAAAGACCTCAGGAGAGAAACTGAGTCAATGATTTCAGACCCTGATACTGAGCTTGTGTGGTGACCTTGGGCACGGCGGCTCCTTGCACCTGAGGCAGACCACGCAGCAGCTGACAACTGGATATTATCTGGCTATTATGGAAGGAGGGGATATGATATGGGCTCCACATTTCTACATCTATCTTATCTAATAACCTGGTATTTAACCCCTGAGATGGTCCTTGGAAATAATATCTGTTTGCTAAATTAGTTGAAACTGAAATTGTGAAGCATTTTTTTTGCATAAATAAATTTTATACAATAAATTCCTAAAGTGCCTGTCTGCTATAGGGATACACTTCGTAATCTATTTTACTATATTTTTTAATCAGAAAAAAATACAATAACTTAAATAATGAACAGTAAATTTGGGATGAAGGTGATCTACAAGTACAACTTTTAGCTATAAAATAAAGCCACCATTTACTGCATGGTGACTACAATTAATGATACAGTATGGCATATTTGAAAGTTGCTAAAGAGTAGATCTTACAAGAGCTCATCACAAGAAAAAAATATTTGAACTATGTATCATGATAGATGTTAACTAGACTACCTGTGCTGATTATTTCACAATCTTTATACACAGCAAATCGTTACACTGTATACCTGAAACTCATGTCATGTTATATGTCAATTATATCTCATAAAAGTAGCAAAACAAGTAAATATAATTCATAAAATTTTTCTTTCTTGGTTATTTTTTCATCAGGGTTTAAGTGTGTGGTTTGTGGAGCTAGGCTACCTGGGCAGGACACCTGGGGTCCCTGCTTGTGATTTGTATGTTTTGGGCAAGTGCCTCTGTCTCTTAAGCTGTAAAATGGAACTATTAATAGTATTTTTAATGGTTCATCCTGAAATTAAATGAGGTAATACATCTGTGTGGTCAGCATAGATCTGGACATTTTCAATAATTAGTTCCACCTGATAATGTTATTGTCACTATTTATTAATATATTTTTGGTTTCTGTTCAAGTTTTTAATTATCTAGCTGCTTTTTTACCTTTCTGATTTCACATATTGCTTTTACCTGATAGGATCCCTCTGCTCATCATTTTAGCTCCTTTTAATTCCTTGAGTGTACTATACTTTTTCTCAACGTTTTTCCCTTGGTACCTGACATTTCTTATATGTGTCTCTCCTCCTGTCCAAGCCTGACAGTCCTATTCTATATTGTTTCCTATCAAATTCCTACTTATGCTAAAGATTTGATTCATATACGTATTCGGTAGAGTATGGAAATTTCTACTCACGTAGCACCCCAGGGTGTCTCTAACACTCCCATTTTTTTATTTATTTAAGATTTTTTTGTATCCTGAGATGGTGAAAATTAGTTTGTTGTAATTCTTAATTTGTGGCACATTCTCATCATTGTTCTGTGGTCAGATTCTCATTTCATTCATTCCTTAATTTATTAGAAATACATAGACATTTGTGGATGCTCAAAGCACTAATACTTTATTAATAACTTTCAGCTAACTATGGATTCCTCCATTGTCTTTCCTGTTTTCCTCCCAGAAGTCATCACTATCCTTATTTTGGATTTTTGTTTTCTTGTTTTTAAAAAGTATGGTTTAACAATTATCTGTATATCCCTAAACATGTTATTGTTTGATTTCAAATATTTTTGAACTTAAAAATGTGTACCATGCTACATGTAGTCTTCTTAGACTTGCCTCTTCCATTCAATATTCTGTTACCAAGATCATTCATATTGTTGCATATTGCTATATAGTTAATTAACTTCTACTACAATGCTCCATTGTGAGTGTGTATACACTGATTTCTTTGTAAGTGGATATTTGAATTCTGTTTTTTTTCTGTGCACTTATGAACAGTGCCTTTTTGACTGTTCTTGTACATGCACCCTAATGCCTGAGTGAGTTTCTCTATGGCCCTTATCTAGGAGTAGAATGAGTGAATTATAAATATGTGAATACTCAATACTGTTAGATAATGCCAAATTGTTTATAAAAGTGGTTGTACCAATTAAGAACCAGCAATTAAGAAATCCTTTGAATCACATTCTCTCCAAAAACCAGTATTACTGTATTATTGATTTCTCCAGTCAAATTGATATAAAATGCTATCTCACTGTAATCTTACTTGTATTTTCCTGAGTACTGATGAGGTTGAACATTTCCTCCTAAGTTTATCAGCTAATATTGTTCCTTTTCTGTGAAATGCCATTTCACATGTTTTATCTACATCTTCGTAACTTCCCTAATGATTTGTTAAGAACTCTTTATAAATTCTTGTTTTTTAACCATTATTGGTTTTCTATCCGTGAAGTAAAATTTTAAATTTATAAATTGAGCTATAGGAATGTCCTGAACCCCTTAGTGAAGTTATTTATTGATTTGTACTCTTTGCAGGCAAATATTTCACTTGTATTTAATGATATTGCTACTATTTTTTAATATGTATCTTAAGTACTCTTTGACTATTCAAAAGTAAAAAAAAATGTATTCAACATTATTTTAAAGTAAGAATTTAAGTTTCCTTAATCTCTCTGGAGGTCATATGGTGTGAGATGGAGGTCCAATTTAGTTTTGTTTCTATCTGAACAGTTTTTTATTGAACAGTTCCTGCTTTTCCTATAAATATGTCATACCATCTTTGTTATATATTAATATTAAATATATGCATGAGTCAATTACTTGACTCTGTTCTATTCAACTAATCAGTTTGTCTTTCTCTCCACCACTTCTGTAATTTCTTAATTACTGTAGCATCATAAGTCTTGCTATTGGATAGGACAAATATATGCTTTTTATTCTTCTCAAAAGTCTTGTTTAGTTTGAACTTTCACCCTTTATAATATCAGTTTATCAAGTTCCACAAAATTCCCTATGTGATTTTCATTGGGATTTTATAGAATTTATGGATTATTTTATAGTATTAATACCAAATTGTTTCACAAAGTGATTACAGCAACTTATATTGTGCTGGTATTTAGTAAGAAATCCTTAAATAAGAGGAGGAATTGTTAAAGTATAATTTTCCAAATGTTAAAAACATGCCCCTCACACAAATATAAAATGAAAGCATGTAAAATTATATTCAACTTATTAATTAATGAGGGAAATAGTAGTGCTGTATCACTGGTCCACAGAACATTGAAGAAGTTAGATATTTCTAGGTGATTTTAGAATAAGATTGTTAGGTTAGTCCTACCCTCCTCCAGAAGACCTGAACTTCAACCTCTGGAGTTATCTCTTTTTTTGGGTAGAAATTCTTTGTGTATCTTTTAGACGCAGCTCTATATACTAGAGTCTGCTCTTTTGCAGTTGTAAAATTGCACAGAAAATAGAAAGTCAAGACCAGCACTTCACTGAAAGAACTTCTAGTAATTTATTTTGCCTACTTCCAACTTTTGTATGATTTTCCTGACAAAACGGATGTTAAATTTCTCTCATATAACATTTTAACTATATCATTAACTACCTTGGACAGTTTGGAAAAAATATTATTGGGGAAGTTCTGTAAGGGAGGCTCATTTAACTATGAAAATGGTAAGATGATTATCAGATTTTGGATTACTGCTATATTCTATATACATAGATTTTTAAATAATTTGACATTTAGATTTTGCATTACTTAGTGAAAATATATTTAATATATTTAAATAATACATGAATATATTGTTATTAATAGATAATACAAATATATTAATAATAATATGCATTGTATTATAATATATTAAACATAAACATGTCATATAATGTATTATACAATATGTTGTTATATATTATATAATATTATGTATTATATAATGTATTGTTATAGTAAATATAATGTATTACATAATATATAATATACAATGTATTATATAATAAATTATATTTATAATACATAGTAATTATAATTTTTATATTTATAATATATAATGTAATATGAATATAATATATAAAATATACAATTTGTATATTATACAAATATGTAGAAGAAGATTGTGCAATTATTAGAAACAATCATCTATGCCTGCATTTCTTCTATGTTTGAGTAAAAGTAATTAAGTTATATAGCAGCAGGTGAAGATATTTTCCTATATACTATTGAAGCAATTGAAATGTCACCAGACACTTGTTAATGAAGGAAAACTTAGTTTAATTAAACTCCTTGAAGTTAGTGGGTACACAGCATTATTTCAGGAGATGACATTGGAAGTGCCATATTTATCAGGCTTTAGAATCAGGGCTGGAGTAGTGTAAGGAGGAGCTTTCAAAGTGAGACAAGATCTGGAGTGGTGAAAGTTCACAGTAAGTCATTTAGAACTGGTGGACACAGAAAAGTGATAATGTTAAAATCTTAATGAGTAATGAGTAAAAAGACAATATATATCTTAATGAGTAAGCTTAATGTAGATGAGAGGTGTGTTTCCAAAGGTGAACGAACTACAGGAATACCGCAGGGATATTATGGGTTGTGTTTCAGACCACTGCAATAAGGGAATATGACAGCAAAGCAAGTCAAATGAAGTTTTTGGTTTTGTAATGCATATAAGAGTTATGTTTACACTATGATCTATTAAGTGTAAAAAGCATTATGTCTAAAATAACAAGGTCCATATCTTAATTAAAAAATACTCATCAGCTGATCCTTCAGTGAGTCATTATTTTTTTGTTGGTGGAGGGTCCTGCCTTGCTATGACGGCTGCTGATTGATCAAGGTGGTGGTTGCTGAGGGTAGGGGTGACTGGCAATTTCTAAAAATAGAATGGCAGTGAAGTTTGGTGCATCAATTGACTGTTCCTTTCACAAACGGGCTGCTCTCTAGCATTCTGTTAGAAAACATCTTATCCATAGTAGAACTTCTTTCAAAATTATAGTGAATCCTCTCAAAACCTAGTACTGCTTTATAAACTATGTTCATGTAATATTCTAAATTCTCTGATGTCATTTGAACAATCTTCACAGCATCTTCACCAGATATAGTATCTGTCTTGAAAACCTGCAGCTCCAAGTCTGTTACAGCTTCATGGTGAGGCTGCAGCAGTTTAGGCACCTTTTCAAGCTCCTCCTCTAGTTCTAATTCTCTTGCTATTTCCACCACATCTGCAATCACTTTCTCCGGTAAAGTCTTGAACTCCTCAAAATCATTCATCAAAGGTGGGATCAACTTCTAAACTCCTGTTCCTTTTTTGATGACTTTCCATGAGTCAGAAATGTTTTGAATGGCATCTAGAATGGTGAATTCTTTCCAGAATGTTTCAACTGACTTTGCCCAGATATATCAGAGGAATCAATATCCATGATAGCTACAGCCTTATGAAATGTATTCCTTAAAATAACAAGACTTCTAAGTTGAAATTACTCCTTGATTTATGGGATGCAGAATGGATGTTATGCTAGCAGGCATAAAACAGCCTAAGAGTCATTGTCCATTGCCACCTGGGTGACCAGGCGCATTGTCAGTGAGCAGTAAAATTTTGAAAGTAATCTTTTATTGTGTGCAGCAGGTCACAATAGTGGGCTTACCATATTCAGTGAACCATATTGTAAAGAGGTGTGCGATGGTCACCCAGGCTTTGTGGTGCCATTTATAAAGCCCAGGTGGAGTAGAGTTAGCACCATTCTTAAGGGTCCTAAGATTTTTGGAATGGTATTGAAAGTGAGTACTGGCTTCAACTTGAAGCCACCAGCTACATTAGCCCCTAATAAGAAAGTGGACCTGTTCTTTGAAGCTCTGAAGCCAGGCATTGACTTTTCTCTAGCTATGAAAGTCCATTACATGGCTTCTACCAATACAAGGCTATTTCATCTACACTGAAAAGCTGTTGTTCAGTGTGGCCACCTCCATTATCGTAGCTTCATCTTGATAACTTGCTGCAGTTTCTGCATCAGCACTTGTTGCTTCCCCTTGCACGTTCATGTTAGAAATGGCTTCTTTCCTCAAACCTCATGCACCAATAACTGCTAGTTTCAGACTTTATTCTGCAACTTCTTCACCTCTCTCAGCTTTCACAGAATTGAAGAGAGTTAGTGCCTTGCTCTTGATTACACTTGTATTAAGGGAATTTTCGTTAGATTTTCTATCTAGACCACTAAAATTTTATCCATATCAGCAGTAAGGCTGTTTGGCTTTCTTATCTTTCTTGTGTTCACTGGAGTGGCACTTTTAACTTCATTCAAGAACTTTTCGTTTGCATTTCACAACTGGCCAACTGTTTGATATAAGAGGTCTAGCATTGGGCCTGTGTCAGCTTTCAACATGCCTCCTCAATAAACTTAATCATTTCTAGTGTTTGGTTTAAAGTGCAGCTCTTTCTTTCACATGATCGCTTAGAGGCCAGTGTAGGGTTGTTGATCGGCCTAACTTCAATATTGTTGTTTCTCAGGGAACAGAGAGGCCTGAGGAGAGACAGAGAGGTCGGGGGTTGTCTGCTGGTGGAGCAATCAGAGAACACCCAACATTTTTCAATTAATTTTACTGTCTTACATGAGCATAGTTCATGGCACCCAAAAACAACCGCAGGTCACTTATCACTGGTAACCATAGCAAATGCAATAATAGTGGAAAAGTTTAAAATATTGTAAGAATTATCAAAAGGTGACATAGAGACACTAAGTTAGCCAATGCTACTGAAAAAAACAACACTGATAGTCTTGCACAGGGTTGCCACAAAACCATCAATTTGCAGAAGTGCAATATTACAAGCATAATGAATCAAAGGTCCATAAAATGAGGTGTGCCTGTATGGCTCCAAAAAATTGATTTGTAGGAATATTCTGAAGTAAACAGTGAAGTTATTCACTGTCTTATAGTCCAGTTTTTCCAAGGAAATGTTTCTGAGAGGACTCAACTACATCAAATTGAAGTAAGTGATCCACAGTTTCTGGTTTTCCAATTTTAAATATTTATTCTAGGAGCTGATTCTTCTTACCAACACACCAGAAAGAAGTTTTGCTGTTGTTCAGTTGTGTGTCTCACATATGAAGTATTTTTTTTTTAATTTTCATAAAAGCCCTGTTAATGGAAGTAATATCTACATTTTACAGATAATACAAGTTAGCAGATTTGATAATAAAATGCATGTCATCTGATTGCAAAGCCCATGCTTTTATTCCTCTTAGCCCTTAGACCGTACTTCAAAATAAACAAATGAGTATACAAACTATTGTGAGAAAAAGTAATTTTTGTTGAAAAACCCATTAGTTTTTCTGTAATATACCGAGTGAATTTGTATTTGTGACTATTTTCACCTCTTCCCCAAATTGTGTCACATTGTTTTTAAATGTTTTCAACCCAATATTATTTACCTACTAAAAGTCATATGTGTTACTGTTACTAAAGTACTAAGTACAAAGAGAAATCCTACAGAGATATATGTGCCCCAGTGAGCTGTGCCCTTTACTGAACTATATAATTCGTCCTATGAGGTGCAAATGGAAGAGACTGCTTAGAGGGTTCATCTAAAATCTTATGTCATTGGTGCAAAGATTCAAATAAAACTAAAAGGTGTTTCTTTTGCAGCATGTGTTTTTTGTAATTTCCAGTTTCATGCTAACAACCATCATTTGTTGAATATGACCTATGAGAAACCCAGTGGTTGTCTCCCCAACACACACATTTCTCTCCCAACTGGGCTTTGCTACTTGTCACACCATTCTAGCAATCCTGGGCTGTGGAAACATCATTATATTTTCCTTCAAGGTTTTAAAGTGACTGGTGCAGTACTCCAGTTTGAGTTTACACAATATCTTCTATCCTCTTCTGATGAAGATAGAGAAAAAGAAAAGAGGATTTACATGCTGTAGTTATGAATTTTGAGTGGGAGACTGCTAGGTTTGTGTTCACTATGCTTTTGTTATGTAAACTTATAAGCCTTTCTGGGGCTACAGCTTTATGTTTCCAGAATGTATGTGTATCATGCATGTATCTATGCTTATATTTGTATATATACACATGTATGTATACATTTTATCTTTGGGAGCTTCTCTTTATATCTTTTTACTGGTATTTATTATATACTTAATAAAAGAAAAATGAATAAGTGTTCTATTATTTGCAATTTTTCTTTTTCTTATTTTTTTAATGGATTGATCCAGACCTGCATGTACCTCATACAGTTGGGTAGGGTTGTGAAGAGGCAAATCTCATTGAAAATTAAGGATAAAAAATGTACTTTTATACTTTTTCTAGCTTTCTTTATCTTTTGCTTTTTATACTTACAAGTTAAACTGGGGTTGCTTAAATTTAATTATTTTAAATAAAATGAGGAGATACAGAGAGTAGGCTCTGAAAATGAACATTGCAAATGAAGACATGAGTTTTCTGATTGAGGAGATACATGCATACAAGAGTACTCTTTGGTGGAATTACAATGTGTTTACTATGGAAACCAAATAATATATATTTCCAGCTACCTGCAAACAGTGAAGCTATGACAGGAGTGGAAGGAATATAAATGTAATTATTGAGGGGCATTCAACATTATGCATAATGAAAGAAAATTGATGCGTGATTAGCACCCCAGTTGCTTTGCTTTTCTCAAGATCCTTATATTGCTATATATACATTTCAAAAAACATACATATGTATGTGTGTGTGTATGTGTATATATATATATATATAAGTGCATGTATTTATGCATGTGTGCGTATGTATAGTAATTTTGTTCTCTTTCCAAGAATGACATTATCTTAAATCTTGCTTTAAAAATGAAAAGATTGCTATTGAAGGTCTCCAGAATTAATCTGCCTACTTATAAGATGTTACCACTGAAGAATGTAAGAAAGTTAGACTTAAGTTATTACAAAAAGAATCAATGGGCAAAAAGAAATTGGGAAATTCCTTAGGAGAGACTGCAAAGTGTTTAAAGTGAGGTATTTTTGGGCATGTAGTAAGGTCTGGAACACTGTATAAACCCCTTGGAAGCACTTGAGCAAGGGCTGGTGAAACTAATTTTTTAAGATGAAAAATCGATGATGGGATTATTTATTTATTTTTTGCAAGGCTCCATTTGAATGGTTGCTGTGTTTAATAACTTACTTATCATAAGTTACAAATGATTATTTGGAAATGGATAGGAACTTGATTTAGAGTCAATAATCAAAGAGCAGAGCTAAACAAACACTTCTCAGCATCCCTGTTTGGGTCTGGTGTTTGCAGTACTGTTTGGTAATAGTTCACAGATGACCTGGAATACCCCTAGTAATGAAGAGTCAGGTCGATGAGGAGGCACGAGGCAAGGAGAAGTAGTAGAAAGTGCCAGTGCCCCAACGCTAGTACCAGCCATGAATTTGGAAGTCATTAAAATTATTTGAGTTGATCTTTCTTTTTCTATAAAATAAAGTCAATGGCTGCCTTATCCAAGTTATAGCAACATTGTAAATATTAAATTAAGTATATAGTGGGTTAAATCAAATCTTTTATTTTTATCTTGCTATATATTAGTTTTTAGATTAACTATGTTTTATCTTGTTTGCAGGGTACAAGTTGAATTCTATATGAATGAGAACACATTTAAAGAGAGACTAAAGTTATTTTTTATCAAAAACCAGAGATCAAGTAAGCCATTCATTTTATTCCCCTCTATGTTTGTACATTTGCCTCAAAAAAAAGTTCAGCTGTGTAATCTGGAATATAAAAATATCTTTTATATAGAGGAATAAAATTGACAATCTTGTCTGCCAGACAGTAATAAAACATTTAGAATATAAATGTTACATCTGTTGGCCTTAATGTTTCTTGAATATCTTTCATTCTCTCAAGTCCCACATCAGTAAGTAGACTTCTGAGTGAAACGTCTGGGTCACTGAGAAGCCGGGAACTTGTCTTGAGAAGGCTCTAGGGATTCTGACTGACCCTAGGAGTGATTGATTCAGTGGAAAGAGTTTGATATCTCCCAGGCTTGCCTGGTGACAGGGAACATCTAAGGTGCTCTGAGATGTGCAGATTACCAGCATCCTTCCCTGGAGTTTTTGAATTGGGATGTATTAGGGTAAGATCAGAGTTTAACATCCCAATGATTCTTATTATTAGACAAATTTGGGAAACATTGGACCTTTAAGAAGACATGAAATTCGCATAAACACTGATCTCCTAAGCCCATCAAGGTTGACGTGTAAGTGATACTTGTAGCCCCTCCATGATACCACATATTTTTAAAAACTATATACAATGAGCCAGTATGTAGTTTTTTCATATTATTATTTCTTAGAATATCTACAGGCAATGGAAAGTTCTATGTTAGATCGGTGTAGACTTTGCTTTCTCTGAAGTTTGACCTTTCAATCCTTGGGGTGGTCTAAATAAGTTGTGCCTTTTTTGGGGTTAAAGAGGAAAGCCTGAGGTGTGAGAAGTTAATCAACTACTTAGAGTATATTTCAATATGTAAGGTACAATTCTTAACGGCAGGTTAGCTTCGGAGTTAAGGCTAATACCACGTAAAGCCTCTCTTACCTGGTTGGTTGCAATTTCCAAGGAAGCCCCACCAATAGATGTTACCTAAGGGGCCACATCATCTAAATGGAAGTTTTCCTTGATTTTAGTACTATCAGTCCATCTCTCTCAGTGAGGAAAGATAGATGCATCATTTGAATACTTCACCAGCAGCCATTTTTGACTAGCAGTCATCTAAGGAGACCAGTTCTATAAAAACAGGACAATTTCATTAACAGTTTAAAAGACTTTATAAAGAAAATAATCCAAAAAATGTACCCAGCACTTTAATCAGGAAACCTGGGAAAAATTACACAGTTAATGAGTATTAACCTTTCACTGTTATGAAATGTTGTCTCAAGTACACTCACACATAGCAGAGTTAAAAAAAATGCCATTTGATTTCCAGATATTATTAGTAATAATCCTAAGAAGGCCTTTCTCAAAATTTTATTCATAATGCATGAATCAAATATCACCTGATAATTGCAGTAAAAGTAATGATTAATGATATTTTATGTATCTTTTGCTTAATGTTAATTGCTCTTCTTCATCATAAAGTATTATAGGCTTTGTAACTTCAACTAAACAGTTTCAAAGACCCATGCATGTCAGTCTTCCCCACACAATTAAAAAATTTCATTGGTATTTAATCTGAAGTGAAAAGTGAGTGTCAACTGTCTGAACTCAAAAATGTGTGTGTGTGTCTATTTTCCAGCATAGGATATTATTTCTCTATATGATTACTAATTACATGTATAATATATAATTATATATATGATTATAATTTCTAAAGTATCAAATCTACAAGGTGTTCTGAAGGTGCAAGATATATAGTTTATCCTGTGAATTTGTAAGCAGCTGTATTGTCTTGCTAGCTACTAATTATCACAAAACTCATGGATATATAAAAAGCTTAAACTTCTAAACATATTTGAACCAATCTTGATTGGACATGATTTTTGTGGCTTCTGAGTGCTCAAATGTACATTTACTCCCAATGTACAATATTCACTGTCATTTGTAGTTCATTCATTCAAATGCACTTTTTATTTCAGTAATCAGCCAATTAAAATCCACCTACCTTGAACTTCAGAGAGTTTAGAGATTTATGTTGTAGTTTCTAAATACAATTTAAGTGCTGTACTTAAAATTGATTTTTTTGATAAACCATTTTAGTCTTTTCTGAACTAAGCTGAAATGAAAATAAACTTTTTGTCATTTGTTTAAAGGTCTAAGAATACGGCTGTTCAATTTTTCTCTCAAATTATTAAGCTGCTTATTATACATAATCAGAGTGCTACTAGAAAATCCTTCACAAGGAAATGAGTGGTAAGCATCTTTCTTTGACTTCCAACAGTATTCTTTTGGTTACTTTGAATTGTGTCATAGTTTTAAAGGGTATTTTAGGTTTTTGTCACCATTAAGTTGATCTCATTTCCAATTAATATGTGAATATAATTCTTGTTGTAATGTTTTTTTTAAAAAAACATCTCTTCTCTTATTGTTCATCCATTTGTCTAATGCTAATACTGGACATCATCCATAAAAATTTTTATTGCTGATCAAAGTACTCTAAATTATTCTTTAATGGATGTCAGTCTCTTTAAAGATACAAATACCTTTTTGTTTTTGATTTACATATGCTCCAAAAAGGTTTACCTTACTGTTAACAGTTCTGTAATTATTGTCAGGTATAGTCTAAATGTTATTGTTTTTAAAAAAGGTACAGTTAAATGAATTGGTTCTCTTCAGCTTGTTTAGACAGTAAAGATGATTTTAAATTAAAGAGTTTGGATATAAGTTAAAGATTAACAAATTATTTTTTTATTGTGTTATAATTTATGAGATAATTCTTTATAAATAATCTATTTAATGAGATATGGTTATTTTGCTATATCTTTTCTGAATTTTTAACATGTATTCTTATTGCTACAAGTGAAGATACAGCAATGCAAAAGGCCATTCCGACCCGTTTGAAGCCACATATCCTATGCTCTGCTCCCCCCACTCCACCAACCCCCCCCCCCGTGCAGATCTTCAAGCATCCTGCTTCTTCTTTCTCCGGCTTCTTTTTTCAGTCCTGTCCCTCTCTACCCACTGATTTCTAAATGACATCAAGACTCCGGACCTTTCAGATAACAATTTCTTGGATAACACTAAATTTTAAATTCTTACCTGACATCATGGCCCAATTCCAATCTGGGTCAGGAGTGCCTCCTGGGGATTCCCCGTGATCCCCCACATGCTTCAGTCTCAACACTTAACACATTGCCCTTGATTTTACTATTTACTTCTCTTTTCTTCCATACACTTACTGAGGGTAATGACCATGTTGTATTTGCCTCAGCAGATCTTATACTTAGAGTAGGACTTGGTGGGTCAGTGAATGTTGTTGAATTTAAGGAATTGTGCTCAACAGTTTTATTGGTAGTGTTGCATAATTAAGATGATTAAGGACCACTGCCTAGAGTTATCAGTGCATATTATATTTATTATATTTTCTGTCTACATTTCTGTGTTATTAAAAATGGTTCACATTACAAATCCTTCTAAAAAAACATACCAGAATTGTTTTTAAAACTTGGTGATTTGTAAATAAAATGCACATTAGAGAGACCTGAAAAATCATAAAATGAAGCATGATTGAATCCTACTAACGGTGAGTGACAGACAAGGTAAATGATATTATTTGAAAACATTAAGAAGCATAAAGTTTCCTACAATTAACTTCTATGCCATTTTACTATGAATATTCAACCACAACTATACAAGATGTATAGTTGAAAAATAAGATTACTGAAATTTAAAAATGACAAAATAATGCAGGGCTCCATATTGAATTCAATGTCCTGGTTAGTTCCCACTGTCAATGCAGTATTGGTTAATGAAAAACAGAAGTGACCTTTATGGATACAAGTTCTATTTTAAAATGAGGCTGATTCAGCAAAGACATTTATTTAATTAGAGCTTCTGGCATAATTAAGCTGTGATTGTTTGTTCTTCTTTGCTGTAAGTCCTTCAGGAGTCAAAACTGATTTTGAAAAAGTTAACAAGTATAGACAAACAGAAGAATATGAAAATAATTTTATTGTTACTGTATAAAATTGTGCAAATGACAAACTCTGATGTATACTCAGTTTATAGTAATACATTAGGGCGTTATCAAAGGAAACGCATCTCCAGCATGCAGTTCATGAATTTCATTGAGAGATTAGCCATCAGCACTGACTCATTGCCCATTGGTACCTACTATTTTAAACTATGTATCAAAACTCATGCATCATTTTCCACTTTAAAAATTGTAGAAGTGATTATTAGTTTTCAACATCAAGTGATAGAGACAAAGGTAATAAACACATTGATGTGCTTATATTCTATGACGTTTGGTCTTATATTTAAAATCAGTACCTAATATAGCAGTAAATGTGGTCAAGTGGCATTGAAATTTTAAAGACAATTTCTTCTTCAGGGTAACAATTATTAAAATAAGAAACAAAATTTTGACAATATCTTTTAAATGTTTGATCACCAATAGGAATGAATATTGTAATGTAGATCTTTTTTCCCCTTATGTATATTGGTCACAGTAGCACCAAGTGCACTAACACATCATCTCAAAAATTTTAAAGAATTTTTTTTTTTTACTAGAGTCTAATGCTTTTGTTCTTACTCAATGTAGACCTTTTCTCCATATGCTGATTTCCCCCCTCACTCACATACACACATGCACACATAACCTAGTAAGTGCAATATTATATATGCAAGTCACTTTCATTTTGTGGTATATGCTGTCCTAAGAACTAAGAATTCTTTTCAGTCAGCTTTTAGAAAGTCAAAGAGAACATGGAGAAGGCACATATAGTTCTTAAAATTATTGGCCACCAAATAACAAGCATGACTTTTACTTGTATTTCAAACTCAGATCTCATGTGAGAATCAGTTGTGTCATCATACCTGGACACAAAGACCAAGAAATGTAGTCTTGGGTTGAGGAGTGGTTTTTTGAACTCAATTCTCTACCATGGAAAGTGGAGAAGGGATAATGATACAAAGCCATTTCTGCCTCAGCCAGTGAATGTATGTATGATGGAAAGACCCTTGGTGTCCTTTCTCTCAAAAATTCAGCAACTAGTCCTCTCTGCAAACCCCTAACAATCGGTTATCTAACATGGTATGAAATACATCTAGTGTTTTGAAAGGATTTGGTTATGCTTCAGTATCCTGGTCACCTTATTTTGGACACATACTACATTTTGTATGTCCTTGAAATGTGGGCCACACCCAATATACAGCTCTCAGTGTTTGTGATGGTGAGGGGAGTTTTATAATTTTTTTTTTTTTTTTAGGATATTATACTTATGTTAGTACAGTACCAGTTGCATTCATTTTTTTTTTTTGGAGAGCTATCAGTCTGAACTCATCTTCTGTTTGTGACCCACAGATCCTTTCCTATAAATTATGTCCCACATGTTGACCCTATTACTTTCATTGTGTTTAACAAATGCTTCATTCTTTGGTAAACATATTCATCCCCAGACCTCTGCCTCAGCACCAAAGCTGATCTGACATTTTCTGTGGCTATTTCTTACCTTTAGAAGAGGCCATAAATAAGTGTGCTATGAAAAGTGGCTGAGGCTACATGCCATTAACTTCCTATATTTGGCTTCTGCTGTTATTTCAATTGTTTGAGATGGTTCTTCTAGTTTTTGTAATGATGCTTCGAACATGAATTTTATCTATAGGCCTTATTTAAATTCAGAATAACTGAATGAATTATATAAATTGTTTCTGTGTTTTTTAAAATAATTTTTTTTATAATTAAAAACTGAAATTCATTTTTTTGTGATTTGATATGTGGTTCATGATTATTACAGCATAAATATATATGGCAAGGAAAAGGGAAAAAAAACCCTAAAACCTCAATGTCTAGAATAAGTACATTTAGTGTTTTGATGACCAATTTTTATAAATTCTTTCTCTTTATATACACATATCACATACAACACACACTGATATACTTAGGATAATATTCATTACATCTTTTTATCAATGACTTTTTCTCATTTATTGTAATTTTGCTATTGATGATGATGCTGAGGCTACTTTAATTGTCTTGATGGTTTCTCAGGCAGATTGCTGTTACTTTCTTGCTACAAATAACACTATAGTAAATGCTCTTGTACAGGTTTTCTTTCTTCCTAGGGCTTTTTGTAATGCGAGTGAAGCTTCCTTTTGGCATCACCATCTGGCTGTCAGTTTCAGATGGTTTCTCATTTGTTTCAGAGGTATCTAGGAATATGTAGATCAGATCTCACATTCTTTTTTATGATAAATTCATTTTATGAAGAAAAGTTTGAGTATTATCTTTTCATACATTTATACTTATCCTTCTATGTGTTTATTCAGTTTAGTGCTAAGTAAGTAGGTGGAAAATACGCCTTTCCATTGGAAATCTCACTTACCATTGAAATATATATATATTAGAGTTTTGTAGAAATGTTTTATGGGGATTATAAAGACTATTCCACATGACGTAGTCTTGTTCAATGCAATATTTCCTTCAAAGTCTCATATACATTTAAATACTCTCTGATATTTACTGACCTATCAAAACAGCATTCCAAACCAAAGAAAATGCTAAATGCTGTTAGTTTGATAATTTGCTTTTAGTAAAACCATGTTAATTACCAATTTCTTTTGGAAAATGACCTCAGATTTCTGATTCGCAATTTATAATTTTCCAGAGATTGCTGTCTACTTATTTATTTAGTATTTTTGGTAGCACATTATTTCTATCTATAAAAGCGGCATACATCCCTGTCCACTCTTACATATCTTGTTTTGGTCTATTTTACAAGTGTCACTGAGAACATAAAAATATGTTTTGGAAACGACAGTGCTGATGAGCTCATCAGCCGTATTTTTGCCTTTACCGACACCACCTGTTTGTTTATTTTAATGCCTAGCCTACTACACACATGTACTTAGAAAGATATTGGCTCTGTAATGGTGAGTAAAATAGACATACTATTACTATTTCATGTTATGGAACTTGCCCATTTATTAAAGAGACAACCATTAAAGAAATACGTTTACAAATAAATATAAAGTTACGTGTAAGATGAGTGGCAGAAGATGCCTGGTGAGTGACGTGACTAAGAGATTAGTTGACTACATTGATCAAGTGGAAGCCTCAGAGAAGGTTTCTCTGAGAGGGACGAGCTAAAAAAAAAGAGCTCTAGTCTTTATTTTAACAAAAGTACAGGGCAAACACAGTGGTGCGGTGTGATCTAAAACAATTGTGAATAATCTGTGTGCTGAGTCACTGACATTATTCTGACTATTTATACTGTTGAAATTGTATTGCTGAAATACTAAGTGTTAAAAGTAACAAAATCTTAGAGACTATTAAAGACCGTAAGAGACTTTATGATGGAGAATTGACTAGAAAAGGGATTGAGGTTTCCCTACTCCACCATAATCGGTCTTTAAGTAAGGGCCAATTATTTTTCCTTTCATTATTAACATGAGACCAAAAACAAAATTAAAAAGTGTTTTTCCTGGAATAGAAATAATATTCATTTCTGTGAATATTTCTGTGAATTCTATGAATTTATTTCTATGAATATTTCTATGAATTTCAAAGCTATGAAACATAGCTTTTCTTATTTTAATTTGATATTTAAATATTTCTGCTAGCATTATTTAAATATTTCCAACTTCAATCAAAATTTAAAAATAAGTGCATTACACACATTTAAAAAGCCTAACGTCTTATCATTCTTTTCATAGGTCTCGTATCTTTTGGGTGAACAGAAGTCTACCTTTATGGGGCTTACAGGTTATGTACAATTTTGTTTTATCCCTATATTTCTGGGTGTTATTCATATTTCACAGAGAAATACTGTTAGAAAACTGATGGTATTAAAAATGAGTGTTTTATTGCTTAATTAATCCTGATGCATATCTTAGACTAACATTTTTATTTCTTTCTTCACATTTGCCTAAGCACTGTCTTTTGAGAATTTCCTTGTGATCAAAATTAGACTTTAAAAGCTTTTAAGGGTGTGGGGGAAACCAAAATAAACTAGTGTTTTAAGATGCCACAAGTCCTGCAAAGTACTTTTAGGTATTCCTCTTGTATAATCCTTGAAAAATTAAAAGCCCGTAACCACGTTTGATTTTGTACCTTATATCTTCAGTGTCTAGAACATGGGAGCACCTCAATAAATAATTGTTAAGTCAATCAATAAATGAATGAATGGCTTATATTACAAATAGCAAAACCTTGGTTCCTAAGTAGGTAATTTTGTAAATAAAACAAAAAGTATCCTGGTATAAAAGGAGTCCTGAAGAAAAAGTAAGAAAATAGAAGAACAGCATGTCTGAATTAATATTGTTGAGGTATTCTCTACAGTCCTCTGTATCTTTTCTTTGTCCCTTTTTCTATTAAGTTTCATGCCCAGCAAACTTTTTACAAGTTTCCATCTTCTCTTCCTTTGTCCCTCCTACAGATACTTTTTATTTTGTTTTTTTGCAATTTAAAAATTGCTCGAAAAATAGCATCACGAACATAAAAAAAAAACTAGAGATTGGAAGACAGTGAGTCTAGAGGAAATTGAAAGACTCTAATACTTACTGTTTATAAACAATCTTTAGATTACTTTAAAATCAAATGTTTGATTTGTCTTTTAAAGTCATGATGATTTGGGGGTCTGTTCATTTTGAATGTGATGATGAATTAATTATGTATGCATTGTGATCTTAACCATGAAATCAAGTTTTTACTGTATCTGCATATTTCATATTTTACTGAAGTCAAGCTCATATTTTATGTTTTTTCCACTGACTTTCATTGCAATGCCATTAACTTGCAAATATTGTTTTCAAATATTTAAGTCTCCATTAAAAATACAATCTTTTCATCTCTGGCTTGATTCCTATATTATCTTTCAGTGAGGTGCACATTTAAAGTAAAGTTAATATTTTTATGAATAGTTATATATGCCCTTGAATTACGTTTGATCTATTCAAATTGCTCTTATCTAATAGTGATATTTTAAAATAATAAAAATGCTCATTTTCAATTAGGATTTTGCATGATCTATGCTAAAAGTCTTCTAGAGATCACTGAACACTGTCTATCTATAGGAAAAAAGCATGGATGATCATGATTTTGAGGACTTGTGGAGAGAATCTAGGAGGTGTGAGTTTTCTGTCAGAACAGTGTAGGGTCACTGTATGCACTTCTGACTATATTTTACTCACATTGCCATGGATTCCTTTTTAAAAATTGTCATCGTGTTTTAATATTCACTTAAGTCAAAGTTTTTATTCTGACAAGAGACAAAATTTAAAACTCTGTGGTACCTGCCCTGCCCTCCTCATGCAGATTGTCTTAAATCTCAAAAATCTATAAACAAATATATTTGTTATGAGTCATTTCCTATTTATGCCTGTGCTTTTTATTCTACTCATCTATCATAAAGTGTTAAGAGTATTTAACATGAATAATTTGGATATTTTCTCTAGTTGCTTTTTCTGTTGCAAGTGCAGCTTTTTGTAGTTTGGCAGTGGAAATTGTATATAGAGAACATAGAGGATACAGAAAAAGATGGAAGCTTGTCTTAGAGGATGCAGGGTTAGCACTTCCAGCTATAAAAGTGGAACAGGTTATGCAGTTCATTCAAATAAAATCCGAAAGTATCCTGAAGTCCTGACATGAACAGTTTTGCTTAGTGTTCAAGGATGTTGCTGTTTCATTTTGTTTGAGGTGGGTGGTAGGACGAAACCGATCATTCAGCTGGAAGCTTGTATTCTTTTACTTTCTAAAAGGAACTGCTGTTTCTGGAACATGTACTGAAGATGGTAGTGGTGATGCTGAGAGAAGGCAATTTTTAAGGCAGACAGTTGTGTGTGACTGTGTGTAGTAGAAACACACGCAGAAGAACCTATTCCTTATCGATCATGCAAACTCTATCCAGTCTGACTACTCTAATTGCACATTTACATTTGAAATAATAAACAATAAAAGATTTATTAAGAAGTTTTAGGAAATACAAAAACTAAGCCTAGTGCTGGGGATGGCCTTCAACCTGCCACCTGTATACAGAAGTTAAAGTGCCACATGATACATTCTAAGTCAAATATATTTATATTTTATTTATATATTTATTTATTGTAGTGATATAGTAATGTTTTCCTTGGTGGCTTCAAACATTTCACCAATTCCTATGGGTAAACTTACCCATTATATGCATAAAATATAACTATATATAATAAGCATATGTAAATATATATATATATATACACATATATGCACATGTTTATAAAGTTAGTAGTATTATAATCATGAATACATTTTAATTATATTGCATTTTCTCATTAAGGTATAATTTATATTTTAGGTATTAGTGGCATTGATAAGTCTATTTGAAACAATACTGCTTGGTTATCTCAGCTACAAGGTAAGTTACTTTAATTAGAAGTTTTCTGCTGACAGAACACATTTCTAGCATTTACCCAGTATTTCTCTATTTATAGTTCATATTATGAGGATAAAGCTAGTTCTTCTTAAGCCACTTCAAGTATTTTGGGTCTCTAGCATGTGACAAAAAGCTGTGGTGATATAGTAATGTTTTCCTTGGTGGCTTCAAATATTTCACCAATTCCTGTGGATAAACTTACCCATTATATGTATGCTCACCTGAGGCAAGCAAGTGGAGTTGTCTGGCTTTTTATTATTCTCAACCTCTTTTCCTAACCTGTACGAAAAATATTGAGGGAGCAAAAACATGTCTGTTAATAATTTTTTTAATGGATTATCTTAACTTTGGTAAAGCTTTGTTTGGCTAACACAATTTAGCAAATATTCATTGAACTCCTATTTCAGAAAGAGCTCAAGAGCTCCACTCTGTGCTTTTTTTTCTTAATGAGTTTATAGTCCAGAAATGGCAGAAGGCAGGAAAAAGCTATCCAGATAATAATGATAAAAGACAGAATAACAGGCACTTCCAGAGAGGTACAAATGAACTCAAGTGGAACTTGTAGAGAGGTCATCTCATGGGGTGAAAAGAAAATCCTTGACTGATTTAAGCAGAATCTTTGAATCAGTGATTTCACTAAGGAAATGTGAAAAGTCAGGACAATAGGGATTTAAAGAATTTGCGAAGGCATAAGAGAAGGAGTGTGCATATACAATTGAAAGAAAAATAAATATTTAGTTTGGGCAGAATACGGGGAATTTGGGAAAACATTGGTATAAAGAGTGTGGGACAATATTGTAAGAGCCTTGTATAGCAACATATGATGGGTAGTTAACGATGTAACACATGAGAATTCTGTAATTGTAATTAAGTTTTAGGAGTAATAGTTTAGAACATCTGTGCAGCACATGCCAAAGAGATATCACACTAAAGTCCATGTGCTCAGTTAAGGCACAATTGCAGTATGAAAGGAAAATGGAGTGAGTTTTTGGCTGGGTGAAAGGAATATACAGATTTGATGCAAATAAAATATGAAGGTAGAAACTACAGAAATTATCAACTGATTGAGATAGATGATGGAAAGGAAAAGTCAAATATCATCTTAAGATTTTCTACTGGGAATATGGCAGTAAAATTAAGAAAAATTACAACAATAAAAAGTCAGATTGGGGTCAAACTAGATGGAATAATGAAAATGGTTTTGGAAATGATGCATTTGAGGTGTTTGTAGACAAGCAGGTAGATGTGACAGACCCTTGTGAAAATGAGGGTCTGGAACTTGTAGGACAGAGAGATGGATTAAGATATGGTGGTCATTTTCACAGAGATGGTGAAGGAAGTATGCAAGTCCACTAAGTATGGGATAAAAACAAGGAAGACATTAAGGCTCATGTTGAAAGAGATGTTTATATTGTGATTGTTCGAAGATGAAGACAGAGAGATAGACAAGAAGAGTAGGAAGACATAGAAAGGTTTTTATATTTATCACTAATTTTTAGTTTACAGTTTCTGCAAGTACTACATCAGCAAGTGTACTCAAGGTATGTTTTGGGGGAACTCTTATCTAGCATATAAATGTCTTCCTTTTTGAACAATCAAGTTTTAAAGATAGCATTCCTTAGACTGCCTTTTAATCTTAAATTTAGAACAAAGTCTTTATGAACTTTCACCTTTTTCTCTGTCTTTTTTAACTCTCATTAACTCTGTCTGAAGAAAATAATGAGAATATATAATAAAGTGAGATTGATGGATTAGAACATAATAGAAAGAAAAGAATGAGGGCTTTCCAAAATATGTAATTGAGTTGACTTAATAGTTATGAGAAAAAATAGGTTAGAAATGTTTAAGAAAAAGAAGTATTATTTGAAAGCATGTGAATATGACAAGCTTAGTAAGAAGCTTGAGAAAAGCCATGAGTTTACAGTTTATGAGATCATTTGCTATTTACTTATATAAGTCCAATTTCAGAAAGACAAATTCCACATGATTTCACTTATTTGTGGAATCCAAAAACAAATAAAACAAAATGAACAAAATAGCAGTAGACTCATAGACACTGAGAAGTGACTGGTGGTTAACATAGGGAGGGGCTTGGGTGGACGGGTTTGAAAGCTGAGGGGAATAAAAGAGTTAAAAAATCTGAATCATAGCCCAACCAGCCCCGCGGCAGGTCGGGCGCCGCCCGAGGAGGCAGGGTGTGCACGGGGGCGCGCCGGGCCGGGGAAGCGCGCTCCGGCCGCGCTCGCTCCGCGCTCCCCGCACTGCCCGCCCTCGTGCGCTCGCCCGCTCCCTCCCCGTCGGCAGCCGCAGCGGCAGAGAAGGCGGCGGCGGCGGCGGCGGCAGCGGCGGCGGGGGCTGGGGAGCAGACATGGCGGCGGACCTGAACCTGGAGTGGATCTGCTCCCTGCCCCGGTCCTGGACTTACGGGATCACCAGGGGCGGCCGCGTCTTCTTCATCAACGAGGAGGCGAAGAGCACCACCTGGCTGCACCCCGTCACTGGCGAGGCCGTGGTCACCGGGCACCGGCGGCAGAGCGCAGATTTGCCAACTGGCTGGGAAGAAGCATATACCTTTGAAGATGCAAGATACTATATAAACCATAATGAGAGGAAAGTGACCTGTAAACATCCAGTCACAGGGCAGCCATCACAGGACAATTGTATTTTTGTAGTGAATGAACAGACTGTTGCAACCATGACATCTGAAGAAAAGAAGGAACGACCGATAAGTATGATAAATGAAGCTTCTAACTATAACATGACTGCAGATTATGCAGTGTATCCAATGAGCCCTGTAGGCAGAACTTCATGGGCTTCAAAAAAAGTCCATAACTTTGGAAAGAGATCAAATTCAAGTAAGAGGAATCCTAATGCACCTGTGGTCAGGTGAGGTTGGCTTTATAAACAGGACAGTACTGGCATGAAGCTCTGGAAGAAATGCTGGTTCGTGCTTTCTGACCTTTGCTCTTTTATTACAGAGATGAGAAAGAAGAAGGTATCCTGGGGAGCATACTGTTACCTAGTTTCCAGATAGCTATGCTTACCTCCGAGGATCACATTAATCGGAAATATGCTTTTAAGGCAGCCCATCCGAACATGTGGACCTATTATTTCTGCACAGATACAGGAAAGGAAATGGAGTTGTGGACGAAAGCCATGTTAGATGCTGCCCTGGTACAGACAGAACCCATGAGAAGAATGGACAAGATTACATCTGAAAATGCACCAAAGAAATAAATAACTTTCCCAACCATAGAGTGCTGATTAAACCAGAGACCAAAAATAACCAGAAAAACAAGGAAATGAGCAAAAATGAAGATAAAAGGGTGTTAGAAGCTGAAAAATACGGATTTCAGAAGGATGGTCAAGATAGACCTTTAACAAAAATTAATACTGTGAAGTGGAATTCTCTGCCATCTGAATATGAGAGCGGGTCAACATGCCCGGCTCAGACTGGACACTACAGGCCAGTCAGTGTAAATAGCTCAGAAAACAAAACAGTCAATGTCAGCCTGGCAGATCTTAGAAGTGGAAATCACCCAAATGCAGGGCCCTTACACCCAGAGGCTGATCAGGTCATACAGAGAACAAATTCAATGCAACAGCTGGAGCAGTGGATTAAAATCCAGAAAGGGAGGGGTCACGAAGCAGAACCAGGGGAGTAATCTCTTACCAAACGTTACCAAGAAATATGCCAAGCCACAGAACCCAGATCGTGGCCCACTATCCTGAAGGTTACAGAACACTACTAAGAAGCAGTAAGACCAGGCCTGAAAGCATCTGCAGTGGAGCCCCTTCCACTCACGACAAAACAGTAGGGCCCAGAGCAGAAGAGAAGCGGAGATCAGTGAGAGATGACACGATGTGGCAGCTCTACGAGTGGCAGCAGTGTCAATTTTGTAATAAGCAGAGCACCCTCCCTCGTCATGGTACTTTGACCAGCCCTAAAACCATGGTTAATATTTCTGACCAGACAATGCACTCTATTCCCACATCACCTTCCCATGGGTCAATAGCTGCTTATCAGGGATACTCCCCTCAGTGAACCTACAGATCAGAAGTGTCTTCACTGATTCAGAGAGGAGATGTACCGATAGACTGCAGGCACAGGACCCATCACCCTAAGCATGTCTATGTGCCTGACAGGAGGTCAATGCCAGCTGGCCTGACTTTACAGTCTATTAGTCCCCAGAGCCTCCAAAGCAAAACTCTGTCACAAGATGAATGTAGAGGTACATTACACAAATACAGACCTGAAGAAGTAGATATTGATGCCAAGTTAAGCCAAATATGTGAACAAGATAAAGTGGTACATGCTCTGGAAGAGAAACTTCAGCAACTCCACAAGGAGAAGTACATGCTTGAGCAAGCTTTGCTTTCAGCCAGCCAGGAGATAGAAATGAATGCAGATAACCCAGCAGCCATTCAGACCGTGGTGTTGCAGAAGGATGATTTACAGAACAGACTGCTTAGTACATGCAGGGAACTCTCTCGAGCCACTGCTGAACTGGAACGAGCATGGAGAGACTATGACAAGTTAGAATACGATGTAACTGTTACCAGGAATCAGATGCAAGAGCAGCTAGATTGCCTTGGTGAAGTTCAGACTGAATCAGCAGGAATCCAGCGTGCACAGATTCAGAAAGAACTCTGGAGAATTCAGGATGTCATGGAAGGGCTGAGTAAACATAAACGGCAAAGAGGCATTACAGAAACAGGTATGGCAGGATCAAAACCTTTCTCAACAGTTAAGTACAAAAATGAGGGTCCACATTATAGACTGTACAAGAGTGAACCAGAATTAACAACAGTGGCAGAAGTTGATGAATCTAATGGAGAAGAAAAATCAGAACCTGTTTCAGAAATGGAAACTTCAGTTAAAGGTTCCCACTTCCCTGTTGGAGCCGTCCCTCCATGGACCAAATCGCCAACACCTGAGTCTGCGACAATAGCCTCATATGTAACCTTGAGGAAAACTAAGAAGATGATGGATTCAAGAACGGAAAGACCGAGAAGTGCAGTGGAACAGCTCTGTCTGGCTGAGAGTACTAGACCAAGGATGACTGTGGAGGAACAAATGGAAAGAATAAGGAGACATCAACAAGCATGCTTATGGGAAAAGAAAAAAGGACTAAATATTATTGGTGCTTTAGACCAGTCACCCTTACAGAGTCCTTCAAATTTAAGGGATAATCCATTCAGGGTCACCTAGACTCGAAGGAGGGATGATACCATTAAGGAACTGGACACTATCATTAGAGAAAATGAAGTAAAACCAAACCGTGAAACCCCTGCAGCAGAAATTGGTTGACTAAAAGAAGCTGAACCTCAGAACTCGGATTACAGCAAAGAGTGCACAAAAGAAAATGAAAACATTTTTCATAAAACACTTTCCATACCTGAACCAAATGGAATAAACTCTAAGGAAGTGATGGATAAGGAAAGAAACACAGAGGACACGCCTGAGGAGATTTCAAACAGCACCCAAGAAGAGGCACAGATCACAAATCATAAAGCAGAAGACGACCCTGAAGAAAATACAAAGGATGATATTCATGTGCAAGAAGAAACGGTTATTTCTTATGAACTAACTCCTAAGGCTTCTAGAGAAAATCAAACAATGGCAGTGAAAAGTCTGTCCCCATCTCCTGAGTCCTTGTCCTCTCCAGTACTATCCGTTCAGCCACAGCTCACGGAAGGATCCCATTTCATGTGTGTGTAGTCTCAAAAAATCTCTACTGACTTGTGTAGAAACCATTCAAAGCTAAGGACATGGACCTTTGGCAATGTGAGAAGATATTGTATAGTATATTTTAAATCTATGAAATTCATAGCTCTGATGCTTTTGGCCACAGAGCATCATTTTAGCACTTCTGGAAAATGTTTATTCCAAAACAGCTTTAATAGCCCATATGTACACTCCATAATCTCAAGGTTATTATTCTGACACCAGCTTCCTGCTATGATTTCAGAGCACATAAGTAAAGGTGCTTTTTAATGTGCAGTCTACAGCCAGAGCTTACTTAGTTTGCTGATTTCCAGATTTTGATATTTCTAAAGTCTAGGTGGATTTACATTTCTTTCTGCTTCCCAGTATATAAATTTAGTTAATATTTCCAATGAGCTTGTTTTCTTTCTTTTTTCTTCTGTCCATTTGGCTACTGCGATGCTATATATATATTTAAAATGTGCCATTTTATTATTGCTAAGTGAAGTCTGTCCTGTTTCCTGCTATAATTATTTCTCAAGATTGCAACATCAGCAGTACTGCTACGCTCTCGTCAGCTTCAACACAAATGTCAACGCTTACTTTTTCTTAAAAAAATAAAAGTTTAAAATGTAGGTATTTTGAAGTACTGGGCTCATACTTCACTGGAATAGATGTGTACAGCAATAAGCAGGTTTTCAAATCCAGTACTTAGTTTGTGTACAAATGTAATTATGTTAATTGTGTATATATTATACAATGAGCACATGTAATGTAAGTATTAAAGGCCACTTACTATTGTTTAAATGCAAATGTCCATATCCCATTTCTTTTTTATCATGTTAAATAAATGTTGACGTTCTTAAAAAAACCTGAATCATAATATGTTAGTCATGGGGATGGAGAATACAGCCAATGGTTCTGTAACATCTTTCTATGTTGACAGTAACTTCTCTAGTTGGGATGTGGGTTTAATAATGTGAGTAACTGTTGAACCACTGTGTTGTATATTTGAAACCAGTATGATATTGTGTATCAAGTATACTTCAGTAAAAAAAATAAAAACTCTAAAAAAAGAGTAATATTCCAAAATAGCATTTTTAAATAAATGTCTAATTTCATTAGAGTATGCTTAAGAGTAAAAGTGTTAAATGAAGAATGTCGATTGACTAGGGCAGGAGCTCACTAAAAGTAGCAGAATGAGAAAGGGGAGATTGCCTAACGATGGAAAAAAAATCTGCATTTTGTAAAGAAGGTAGGTGGAAAGGACAAGAAAAAATGGTGGGTGAAAAACAAGGTTTATAAAAAGTAAACATAAGCTGGGATAGCAACCTCAGGTCAACTGATTAGCTTTGGATAGATTCCATTCTTTTCTGAAAGCACAGAAAATGGAAAATGGTGCATGAAAGAATATTTTGAAGTAAAAGGAAAGCTGAGAGAACTCACACAGCTCATCACTGATCCCTAAACTGTCTTGAAAGTACCCGCTCAGTGATGAGCCATGTAGACTGACATGTCGAGGGATGTCTCTTAATGATTTATTAGTGTATCTCCTTCATGCACCAATTGACATCTGGATTTTGGACACCTAGAACAAAATAAAAATCAAGTAAATTAATATCCAAGATTCTATCTTCTAAGTTATTTAGTGTTCAGGTATGTGATGAATGTTGAATGTGAAATACACAGTGACATACTAAAAACTTAGGCTTATGGTTGTTTTTGTTTTGTTGTACATATACACTGGACAAGATAATCTACATTTGTGAATGTATTTGCTCCAAATTCTAGCTGAAAAACAAATTAAAATAACTTTGGTACTTAATAGAACACTTAGCTCTAGTTTAAGAAGTCATTTAAAAGACACAGATTCAAGATTATTTTCAATGCATTATAATCATATGATGATGACCTTTGTAATTAATTACTTTCTGTCATTCATAAAACAAGAGCGAAATAATATGATATTTAGTAGGCAGAGCTAGAGGATATGTAATATTTTTATTCTGAGCTTCATAAACATTAATAATGGCTTAGGTGAAAGAGAGATAGACAGTAGTTGAGTCCTGTGTGTTACAAAGGAAACAAAGGCTAAAAAGGGGTTATATGACATTGGAAGGATAGGTTGCTGTTACCTTCTTTTTCCTCTCATAAATTCAGTTAATCTTATGAACCAGTTTGACCTCTTCAATGGACTGTTGGATCCATTTTTTTCGAATGAAAAAATTGAGTAATTCATTACTAGTTATAGCCTACAAATAAGGCAAATTTGGGTATCAGAACTTCAAATGAGCTCCTCCTCTCAAGTTAGATTTTTAAGAAAAATTATAGACAGGTATGCAGAAATGGATATTGTATTAGCAACTGCATCCAAACCTAATATTGTTCTTTGATACTTTAGTTCTGAAATATCAAATAGCAAATCAATATATACTTTGCTATTTGTTTACATATGCATATATACAGATAATTTATACATTTTATATACAAAATATATGTGTGCAATATTTAAAAATAAATTCATTAAAGTGTTCTATAAGCACTTTACAGTTTTTGAAAATAAACATTCTAAAATAAGCATGACTTAATCCTTAACTATTAAAACAATTTAACTGTCATGGAGACGGTAGTTTTTGAAAAATAGACTGGTGAGTAAAAGCAAAATAATCAAAATCTCTTTAAAGTATATGTTGAGTAGAGCAGATAATGATTTAAAAATTCCTTACATCAACTTATTTTATCTTCTCTCACACAGAAGTTCAGGTCTCTACTTATATCATCATTCCATTCGTGTTTATAGCTTCTTGGCAAAACAGACATGGGAATCTCTCAACAGTTAAGTTCTTACTCTTCTGACAACATAAATATGCTCTACATCTTCATCAACTGCTTTCAAAACAGAACTCGATTTATGCACACACATCCATTAAATCAAACCTCAGCTAATTTCCAAACCTCTATAAACAAAATTGCAACATACCTAAATCTACAGTTCTTTATTCTACAATTACTTTATAAAAGGCAACAATTTTGAAATTTTAACACCACAGTGGGATATTTCTGAAATGGAACAAAGGATTTGAACTAGGACCCCTGAACACTCCTGGAGACTGGTGATTCTGCTTGCCCTGACTGAATCCAGATGTTGTTGAGTTTACATTAAGGAATACAAAATTAAGACTGCATTAACATTACTACATTGTTTTAAATTAATTGAAAAAAGATAAATTGCCAGCCTTTTTTGTTAAATATTTTCAGTATTAAAGAATAAAGTGTTTTTAAAAAGCCTCTTGATCCATCCTGGGCTTATGACAGCTGAATAACTGTAAGTTTTTGTAATTTTTATTAGCACCATGCTCTAACCAACTGAGCTAACCGGCCACCTAGTTGTTGTAATTTTTTAAGTGCTTTCCAGAGTTACCTCAATAAGGTTCCAAATTTCTGATTTATTTTATGATAAAAATAAAAGCCTGGTTCATTTTAGAATATTGTCTACTTTCCTTTATATTTATTGATAAAGGAAAGTGATGTTCAGATCAAATGTTGTAGAATGGTTGGACTCAGGTATATTTATATTTTACTGAATTCTGTGAGTAAAAAAGGAACACAAAGATTTCTACACAGTTCAAACAGGTAGAGCTGCCTCTTAAATTTTTTTCTTCAAGAAGTTACCTTTTTTGAAGAAGTTTAATACCTCTTTTCTCCTTTATGAAAATAAGATTTGATGAAATAAGTATATGATGTAATTCTGAAAGTTTTCTTGTTATGAAAGTTTTCATAATTCTGCCTTTTGGATTTTATATCATTCTTCTCTGCATAGTGTCATTCTATGGATGCATGCTTTCTTTTATCATTATAATTGCTTTCATTGTGTGGATTTATATGTGGCCCATTGCAACTCCCTAACAGGCAATGAAACACAAATACTTTATGTACTTATTTTTCATTAGCTAATTTTAGGGAAGATAATTTATAAATATATCTGTAAGTTCAGAAGACAACCTGAAATCTTAGAATTAAACCTAATGACTGTAACTGAAAAGATAATTATTTATTTTTAGCAATGAGCACATTGCCTCATTGTATAATTTTAGATCATGAAAATTAGTCCTCAGTGGGAAGTTCATTCATTTGCCACAACACACACACACACTTTCCTGCTGTGAATCAACAAGTAGCATATTTGACATAATGTAGTTACAAATTTTTTTAGGAACATCACACTGTCAAGTACTATAGAAGCAACAGAGCATAGAAACCTTAACTAAACTGGTGCTCATCTGGACTTTATGGAATTTAAGATTAAGTGTTGTATTAATTATATAAATACAAACTGGAAAAAGTAATGTGAAGGACATTGATGGAGAATGAAAAAACTAGTGTGGGAGTCTAATCTCATCTAGAATGTGTGTGATGAGGGGGTGAGGAAAGTCTTAGAAAACTCAAAACATTTTGGGTTGAGTGCTGAAAGATGTGGGTGAGCTAACTAGACAAAGTAAAACTGGAAAGGAAGGTAAACATAGAACCTTCTTGAAAATCACATGCAAAGGCCCTGGCATCTTTTTAGGACTGAATGGTCTTTGGAAAGAATGAAGGTAAGAGTGGAAAGGTCCATAAAAGCCAAATGATATAGTGCCTTGTGGGTTGTAATAGAATTTTTGTCTGCTCTGAAAGTGTCTGAATAGTTGAAGAGTTTCAAAAAGTGAGTGATTTGGGGGTGTATGAGGGTTCAGGGGATTGGCACATCACATTAAATTTTCCTTTAGAAAAACAGATAAAGAGATGTGAACTTCAAATTATAAAATAAATTAGTCATAGGAATGGAAGTACAGCATAGAGAATATAACCAGTAATATTGTCACATCTTGTATATTACAGAGGTTAACTACACTTACCATGGTGAGCATTTAGTAATGCATATAATTATCAAATCACTATGTTGTACATCTGAAGCCAGTATAATATTGTATATCAACTATATTCCAAAAAAAAGAGAATAATCCTGATAGTAGGTGAACTGAAATGGTGTAAGATCACTTAGGAGGTCAAGGAGATCAGAGGGTGGGAATTGAGTTAGAATAAATATTGTCTAGAAATAGACCATTGGAAGTCATTGGATTGTTATGGATAATAAGTTAAATTACCTAAAATGAGTGTACAGTCAAGTACTCTTGAAATACTTTCCTTCAGAAATTTCTGTTGAGCTCTGTGGTTACAAGTTTAACAACTTATATATATAACTATATTTAGGAAGACTTTAAATAATAAAATTCTTTCAAGTTTACATTCGGATACAGTAGAAAGAAATATAAATACTTCAGTTCAAAAACTGAAACAGTTATACCAATAAAGGGAAGAATATATATAAAGTATTTGGGATTTTCATTTATTTGCTAACATGTTTATTGAGCCCTAACTGGAATATATATAAGTGAGGTCTACAAAATGTTACAAACATCAGTCAAGGATATTAGTGGTGAAGGCATGGGGAGTGGGGCATTCCGGGCAGGAAGAGAAGTGTGAGCAAAGTTTTAAAAGTATGAAATAGCCTTTCTTGTTCAGGGAACCGTATTAAATTCATTGTGGATGAATCTGTATTGTAGATATAAAGCAAACTGATAGCCAGAATCATTATTATGAAGTTTCACATAATACAATGAGGAGTTTGAATGTTATTATGTTGGCACTGGAAATTCAGCACTTTAAAAAGAATCCTCTGGCTTTAATATGGAAGATAAATAAAAAATGAGCTCAACCAAGTCAAATGAAACTCTTTTAGTGGTTTGAGCAAAAAATAAAAATCAAATTAAAGTATTATAAATGGAAATGAAGAGAACAGAGCCATCAGAGATACGAAAGGTTTTTGTTTTACTATGAATTTGTCCAAACAGTGTCTCAAAGCTAAGAAAACTAATATTAATTGTGTATATTTCTAGAAATATCTTGACATATCATCAGTGGTCACAGCTTCCACACCCTTCCTTTTCCTGCTGGTCACATCAAGTGCTTTTCTCTTGAACAATCATTGACACCAAGATATATAATGACAAGTAGAAGTAGAGCAAGGAAAAAATAAGCCAAATGTTAAGCATTCTGGAAACCGAGTCACCTGAAAACTGATGAAAGAAATGGTACTGTTAACCTGCATAATAATAAAAAAAAAAACCTTGGCATAATTAAAATAAGTTATAACTGGTTTGTTTAACAGGCTTGACTTTGGGCAAGTAAGAAGGGGCTTAAGTCTTCCTACACTTCCTTTCAAATTCACGAATCCTTTTGATCCATGCTGATCAGATGAAATCTCTGGCATGTCCTTTAACTTTTCTAGTATCTGCAATTGCAAGGCAAATTTCAGTTTAGTATTTAAGAAACTATGACCAATATATGTAACCATTTAAAACTCCCATCCACTTTAAGGCTTCAGCTAGTCCCCAGCTCAGACCTGCATGAGGCAGGGAATCACTGTGGGGCTTGCTCGATTTCCATCATCTCTCCTACTTGATGCCAGGGGACCTGGGCCCTTCCAGGGCTGAGGAGGTGCTGAGAGTAAAGTCGGCATCTGGGGCAAGGTTACCTGACAGGCCCAAGTATAGCACTCTCACATCTCCACACAGAGGCGCTCTCCCTGCTTCCATGTCCCCTGCCTACTCGCCCCTACCTCATTTTATATAGCCTTAAAATGGATAATAATAAACAAATGATAACAAAAGCTATGATTTAATATTTTAGCACATAGACTATAGCCAGTCTGGAACCTTGCTTTGTGATGCCGAGGTATTGTAAAAAGAATGTTTTAAGCCTTTGGGACCTTAAGGGAAATTAAGAAAGACTCCCAATTTTATAGCTAGTGTTATAACTACAAGGGGCCAGATTTTAAATTGCCCTTCTAATACATAGGTCTCTTCCTAGAAGTTCTGAGTTCTTTTTCATTGGATGCCATTCAAGAAAGTTCCAGTGATAACTTAGTAATGTTAGGGTCGGCTTCATGGGTGTGTGATCTGTGGGCTTACACAGAGCTAAATAATTAGAAGGGTATGTGCTTGTTTTAATGTTCTGATATAACCATCTTGTTAACAATTTGTTTATTAGGTTCCGCATTTTCATTTTGCACTGGGCCCTGCAAATTATGTAGCCAGACCTGATATTGTGGTACTATGTGGGTGGGAGCTTGAATCTAGATGATTGAAAAATCCCTTCTTTTAAGTTTTATTAATACAATAATACAATGACAATTGTTAACAAGTATGTGTCCTTTACAAACTATTTCATAAGCTATACAGTTTATGAATATAATTATTATACTCTTTTTTCACTGATTCTGTATGTTTTTAAATGTGTTTTATTTTTACTAGTAACTTTTCTTCCATGAAATGTATGATCAAAATGTGTATGTGAAATATTCAAAGATGGCTGTAAACATTTATTTTATATCATAAGCTTTTATGAAATCAAGAGAGCAGAATTACATTTAGAAAAGAATCTCTGAAAGCCATTGTTACATTTTTAAATGATTTGGTGTTCTGTTAATGTAAGCATCCTTAATTGCTAGAGAAATTTTGAGTGATGATTTTTTTCCCCCTTTAATGGGATTTAGTATAATTGACTTTAATTTTCATTCATTCTTTCTTGGAAGGGAAACATCTGGGAACAGATTTTACGAATACCCTTCATCCTGGAAATAATTAATGCGGTTCCCTTCATTATTTCAGTAAGTCCTTAAAGAATCTTTAAAATAAATAATTTTGTCATTACACTTAGGTAAAATCTTTAAATACTACTAAATAGTGCATTAGCTCAGATAAATGGATTTAGGCTTTGGTTAGAATCATAGTGTTAAAAAATAAATAGTCAAATCAGTTGGAAAATTAGATTGTGAATTTAAATGAAAACTAGTGAGATTTAGCACAATAAAACAAAATGCTTTTTAGAAGCATATACTCTAGAGGTGTCATTTGAAAAAGTGTCAATATTGTCTAAACAATATTAACTATAAATTAATCGTTCCATTTCTTGTTTATGTTGTGGAATTAGAAATAAATAGAAATCAAGTTGAACCAACTGTTTATAAATATACTGTGAATACACTTATCTCTTATCTCTAGTTTAACCACAGGTTTTACTAAGTTCAGTTCTCTCTTTAATAAGAAAAATGCCAACATACAGACAACCAACAATTTACTTCTTTATAAAAATACTGTGGAGGAGCATTTCTCTACTTGCTAAATGGGATGCTGCCCAATTCATGAATTGCTTAATAAAAACAGGTCTTAAAAAAACAAATAAAATATGAAAGTACTGTGGAGTACTAAATCCATGATGATTCTGTTTAATTACAGTCTCATAAGTATATAACCCTTGCAAAATTAGGTTTTAATCTCTATTTGATTAGTTATACTAATGTCTATTGGAATATACTTTTTAATACTTTGATTTTTATTTGGAAAATTATGAAAATAAGTAGATATTATCTGAAGCTGTTGCTTACTCCTGACAATTATTTTAATTTGAGTGATTTATGTAGAGGAGCAACTAGAACTAGTTTAAATGGAAGGCTAACTAAATATAATTACGATTGAACATGGTTCCCCAATGTCACTTAAAATGTGCAAATCTGAGGAGAGTGTAAGTCCCAGTTGTTATAAAAAGGTAGTCTTCTCTCCTTTCTACTTTTCACATCACATTTCAGGGAAGGGAGAGGCAATGTCTATTATAAACTGACACACTAAAAGATCTAGTGGTATAATTAGCATAGTTATAACTGGCATTCAGTGAGAGCTTATCTTCATTCTGCTTCTATAATAACTTCCCAAAGAATTTTCCCTAAGTAAGACTTAGACAATCAATGAAAAGATCATATCTGCTCCTTGCATTTCATTACTATTATGAGTTTAAAGTATTTGTCACGTTTTAAATCATTATATTGTCTTTAATAACTTTTTCTGTTTTACATTTATTTTCAATTTGCTGCATATGATTTCTTGCTTTGAGATAATAGTTTACTTTTGGTTTGTTTTTTCAGATATTCTGGCCTTCCTTAAGGAATCTATTTGTCCCTGTCTTTCTAAACTGTTGGCTTGCCAAACATGCCTTGGAAAATATGATTGTAAGTATAAAAGTGAAGTGCAAATAGAAAACTATTTTTCAACCCTCCATTATTCCTTACTTTCACACTCAGATTAAATGAAGAGAGAAGATGATTTCAGGTCTTAGATTACTTTCTCATTCTGCTTTTTCCCTTAATATATAAACTCATACTATGATTTAGGTATAATTAAATTTCTAAATGTTTCATTTTAAAACCTCTTTTAAATTAATTTGGAATCTTAGCAGGCAGTTTTTAAATGTTTACAGAAATGAATGAGTGTTGGTAAAATACTGTCACATAATTAAAATGATATGTTGCATAAATGTCTAAGCTAATAGATGTTAAGTCTGCTTGTATTTTAATTAGAATGAATATTTGTAAAGTACCCATATTGCCAAGTCACTACTTAAGTAAGACCCTATGAACTGGTAAACAAAAATGGTTCAGATTTTCTAAGTATCACTGAACTGAAGCTGGCTGCTATTTAGAGTCATCCAACTAATAATCAGCCAGTCTTCTGAAAACAATGACCTTCCCTTCCAAGGCATTCTGTTGAGATATAATGGGGCCTTTGATTTTAAAGATTCAGGAGGTAATGTTGTTCTTAATAGTAGGTAACTCCATTACATAAGAATCTGTGGGGTTTTGGAAGACCCTATATTATAGCTGGAATTCCCTCACTTAAAGTCATCTCTTCAGATTTGGTTGGGATGGGTTGTATATTATAAATATACATAGATGCTAGTGTGTGTGTGTGTATAAAATGTATCTAGTGTAAATGTAGTAATGATTCAATATTATTGATTTTACTGCATTGAAGTTAAATTCATTTTGAGGCAAACTTTTTTTTTAATGTTTTTTTTTTAACAGAAATTAAGACAAGAGTTACTGCCAAAAGGAATATTTGGTTAACATTTGAGTATCCACAACCAGATGAATGTTTCTAAGTATTTACATTAAGTATCCACTGGAGTCCCATGAAAGTACATAGTCAAATGATGGGAGAGTGTGGCTCATGGCGTGGTCTGCAGAAACACGGGCTATCTTAGCTCTCAAAACAACAACAACAACAAAAACATTTCACTAAATATAGATTTCTTAAATTACTAATGAAAAAGAAATAGACTAGGAAAAAATAAACTTCTTTCCTAACTTGTGTTATTAGTTACTGGAAAAATAACCTAATCAGGAAAGGAATCAGTCAGTCAATGAGAGTAAAAGTAGTGTTTTGCGATATTAATTGAAGATTTATTTTCCTTTGCATTTCTATATTTTGCTTCTCCTCCACTCATTGGTTGTTAATTTTTAATTTACTTTTCCACTCATTAACCCCTCGGCAGAAGAAAGTAAGGGATGAGAGGTGAAATTCTAATCAACTTAGTTTTTTCATAATAGTTCTGTTTAAATGTGTGGTAGAGGAAGATAAAATAATGGCTCATTGAGATTTTATATTGGTGAAGTTATTTACCTCATGTATACTGATTTTAAGACTATGAAAGTTTATTATGAAAACTTGAGATGAACAGAAAATTACAAAGTAAAAAATTATGAAAACCTCAAATCTACCAAATGAACTATACAGCAGTAATAATTTATATCCTTCTAATATTTTCTATGAAAATACAAACACATAGAGGAAATAATATTTTGTGTTTTATAATTTGAATTTTTTGACATGTATATGTAGTGGACAAGTTCCTGTGTCATTAAATAGTCCTCTTCAAATCATTTTTAATGGATGTGTCTTAATCTATCACATAGTTTTTATTAATTTATTCAATCATTTTGTATTGCATATTTTAGTAATTTTAATAGTAATGAACACTCATTTCATGTATTATAATTCTGTAATAAAGAACATACATAAATATAGATTTCCATTTCTGATGATTTTCATGCATGTGACTAATTTTTAGAAATTATGTTAATGATAAATACTCATTAAATGAATACATAAAATAGGACATACTTGCGAATTTTGACCTATATTACCAAAGTACCTTCAATAAATTTATAGCAAATTACATGAGCAATATCATGTGAGTGCTCATTTTTCACATCTTAACATAGGATATTATTATTTTTTAATGTATTTCAACTGAAAAGCATATGTTGAATTCATAATTTTCTTAATTTTAATGAAATTAAACTTAAAAAATTTGTTTTTTGGCTGTTTACTTTTGTCTTTTATGATACATTGCCTGACGTATTTTATGTTCTTTTTCTTGATTCAGAGAATGAGGTATGATTACAGTTTGATCCAGCTATTACTTCCCTCAATTGAATATATTATTTTCTGATTTTTTTAAATTAGAATTTTCTTTAAAAATCACACATACTATGGGCAGCTTTTGGGGGGTCTCTATATATTTTATAAGGCAAGTAAAGCAAAAATGGTGCTTTAGTAGTCTCCTATTTTATTATCTCTGCAATATGAATGTTATAGGAAGATATATTTAGACTTAAGCTAAAACAAAAGTATGCTGCCACATCCATTTACAGTACATGTATTGAGTATGCACAGAATAGTTGAAATGCAATACATAGTAAAAAAAAGTAATGAAATCATGAATATTTAGTATTTATCAAAATTTAAAATATAATTTTTCTGTATTATTTTAGAATGATCTACACAGAGCCATTCAGCGTACACAGTCTGCAATGTTTAATCAAGTTTTGATTTTAATATCTACATTACTATGCCTTATCTTCACATGGTAAGATTGTACATAGTATTTTCATTATGTTTCATTTAATTATAGTTTCTAAAAAAATCATAAACCATTTTAATTGTGTTGATTAAAATAAATAAAAGATATTCAATATTTATGTAAAGGATCACATAAAGAACAAAAAGTAAAATTCTTCTTCAGTATTACAGAAAAAACAAGAGAGCCCATTTGGTATTGGTGTTTGCCATTTCTCTAAATGCTATAAACAATCACATCATAGGAATTTGTACTGCACGCCATAGTTGCCAAACAAAAATATTACCTTCAAACCCCTGACATAGAGATGCTGTGTCTTTCTGCAGTCTTCAAAGTAGAAATGCTACTTGAGAAAACTCTGCCTGTGCCTTCTCTCTGTGATGTGTCAGTGTGCAGTCAGGCAGAAAGCAAGGGCAGATCTGACAGTGCAAGGCAAGATCTGGCACTTTGCTTTGCTATAAAAAACAGATATTCCTCTTTTGGAAAGTCCCACTTTTGATGATTATAAAGTAATCCAATGTGAAATGGTGCACTTTCACATATGGATTCATGCAGATACTTAACTAGAGAAAAAATGTGAAAATCACAAAATAAGGTACAGTAGTATATCTGTTTGGCAGGAGTCTTAGATATTAGTGTAATTGTGCTCTGACCTTGATTTGACCTACTGAGAAAGAGATAAAGCTAATTAGGAAGTAGTATAATAGGAGGAAAGCAATCAAACCACAGTATAACTTAATTAGATATAAATATAGCTATAGATACGTGTATGTAAACATAGATTTAAACATATAGGCATGGCAACTACTTTCATCAGTAGTATGCAGTTATTGTCTCTATAAACGGATTTAAAATGTTTTATTGTGTACTCATATTTAAAAAATAAACATTTTAGGATATTTAATCCCTCTAGATATAAAATATCCCTCTAAAATGGACACAGTGCCATGTTATCATTTAATTTTTTTTGCTCTTCATGAATTGGTTTTATTATTCATCTAGTTAATATCAAACTTCATAAATATGAAAATACTAACAATAATGACTTTCTTCTGAAGTCACTAAAAATTCTTAATTTTAAGATAATGACATTATTTAATTTAAAAGTTTTCTCATTTTACTCTAGGAAAAGTACTTAAAATTAAAATTTTTATATACCTATGTCCATCCTAGTATTTTGGTTGTTGGAAAATTACAAAATATAAAATGGAAAAATATTATTGGGAGTCTAGTAAAGAGAATTTAGTAAAGAAGTAATTGAATATTAATGGTAAAATAAGGACCAATTATTTTTACACGATTACAGTTCAGTATTTTTGTTCTGGAGGTCTCTTCAATCACACTAAATAATCTATAGTGAGCGATTTGCTCTTAGTTTCTCACTATATGGCTATTTCTTGAGTAGTTTTTATTCGGAAAGAAGCAACTAGACAAATTTTGCCACTTTCTTATTCCAACGGATGCAATAGTGCTAGATTTAGGGTTTTCATGATCTATATGAAATATCCATTATGCAATTTATTCATCATTTAAGTCACTTGTGTTTCACTGTTTTCAATTACAGTTGCTTTTGTTGTCATGAATCTGTGTGTTTCAATCTTGGACAGCTGGACAGTAGTTTTGAAGATACTATGCTGTGGTTGTCATGAATATATGGATATGAATCTGTTCTTTAAAGTGCAATTATTATATACAGTTATGCTTTGCTACCTGAAAGGTTACTGTTTTTAATCACATGTACATTAGTAAATTTACATTAATGTTTTAAAATTACATCTAGAATGGAGAAACTGAAGGTAGATTTCTTTGTTATTTTTCCCTAGCAGTAGAAGCAAAATGTCTTCATGAATCATGATCAGCATAGCAAGGTAGAAAAAAATCTTATTTGAAATCATCATAGAAAGTGTAATTATCTACAAGAAAAATGTAAAACAGTGTTGCATTAGCTATATCATACAGACTGTTTTAACAATTACAGCACATGCACTATAAAATAGGAATATACACAAAGATAGAGCAACTTAAATAGTCTGTCCAAGAATGTTACATTAGCTTCATACTGTTGGAGACAAGTTTCTTTATGTCTTGTTTTCTGCCTTTCTCAAGACATGGTTTCAGCTCATGGTTCAAGATGGCTGCTCTAGTCTTACCATTACATCCTAACACCAGCCTGTAGGAAGGAAGAACATAAGGCACAACCGAGAAACTGCAAGCATAATTTAGGCTAGAATTTGGTCACACCTCCACAGATAGCTGAAAGGGGACCTACAAGTATGTAGTCTAACAATATACCTAGCTGAATATTATATTATCATAGAAGAGAAAAATGATGCTGTGGCACAATAAACAATCTCTGGCACTGGTAAGTCAGTCATAAAAGTCCTTATGTATCATTTGTTTAAACTTCAGGGCAATACTAGTTTGTAGCCTTTGGGCAATTTACTTAATTTACCTAACTTTATTTTCTACATCATTAAATGAGGATAATATTAATCACCGTATAAGATTTTGTTGTATTAATAAGGGTTAAATTAGATATGTTTACAAAATGTCCAGCACTCCAAAGATTTAATTTCTTCCACTTCAAATGTCCTCTTTATATGATTAAATGATCATGTGAATACACAGAAATAATATACTTTGAAATATCTAAGCATAACAGCAATAATAATACTATAAAACTGAACTAGGATGCCAAAAAATGTATCTAACAGGAAATGTGAGAAAGCGTCTTTGTCCACTGAATCTATTCAGGTGTTCTGTAACTTCCTACATATTCTAATATTTGTTTCCTCCAATTAGCCTCACTAATGGTAGGATCTTCCTCCTTCTGGGTGCATTTAATACTTAAAATATATATATATATATATATATATATATATATATATATATATATATATATATAATATGTTTTAAAAACAATGTAATGAAATTCATAATTAATTGCTGTTTTGTTATATCATAGAGCAAGACTATCAATGCCTTTCAAAATCAGAACTTCTAAAATATACATTAAAATTTAAGTCCCCAAAGATTTAGGAACTAATAGTTGATGAATTGGCTGTGTTGTTTGTGACTCTCACAATCTTAAAATTACCTGCTTTGGAAAGTGATCTATATTGTTAAAATGTATCTTCTCTTCATCAGTACTAACATTACAAAGAACTGTCATTAAGCATCTGTCTACAAGAGACACATGCTCAGCTACCAACTAAAAAAGTAACCTGCTGACCCACTCTCTGTTGGGAATGTGCTCAGAATTGCTTTTCCTGTCATTGTAATGGATTGGACAAATTATCCGCACTTCGGCTGTGTATCATTCTTGATAAATAATACACATTTCCAAGACAGCTGGGAATTGTGATTCAGCCTGTGTCTGCATAACAAAGCAGAGGAAACTGGTACATCCGGAATTAAGTGCCTGACTTTAGCTTAACTATTAACATATTTCAACAAATGATAAGTAGTCTAATTTATAATGCATTTGGTGTTTCTAATTTTACACTAGATTTATTTTGTACTTTATTTAAAACTTTAATATTTATTTGAATATTTATATTTACATATTTTCACATTATTTCATTGTGTTAGGGTGTGAAGAACTGTGTTAAACACATATTTCATGTTTTAGCCCAATAAAGAAAAGCCAGTTCACCCTCAGTCTTATCTCAGGAGACATCAAATCCATTCATAAGTTAAAAATGTGATCTATTTAAAAATTAACATGCTTAATTCAAAAAAAAGTATGGGAATTTCTTGTGTATCATTGATTAACACTTATTTGAGTGCTGGATACTGGACACTGAAATTTTTAGGCAACTAGCTGCTTGGGAAGTGGACGGTGAGAAGATCACTGTTGTGGTGTGGAGAAAGTACTAGAACATGGTCTAGTGGTGTTATCACCATCATGGTATTTGATTACTAGTTTTGTTTGGTCACATTTGTTTCAGTACATTATAAATGAATGACTGGAATTATGTTTGAAGATCTAGCAACAGTTCCCAGGTTTGTATTACACTGGAACATAGAGAAAATTATTTGTCCCAACTACATTTTGCATAAGTGGGGAATCAGGCTTTAGTAAGTCACTTAGCCACCTAAGGTAAATTCAAGTTGGGAAAAGGGAAATACGGTTATTTAATATATATAAATATTGATAATATAATTATTATTAATGTAAGATCTAGGAAACATGGTTTTAAATCAAAAGTCTGTATTAAACAAAATATTTCTGAAATATGGCAACAATGTATATTAAGTTTCAAACATGCAAATACTGAGAGTAATGGCTAATAATTGTTTCCACATGCTTAATCATTGTAATAGTATTTGTATGTTCTAGAAGTTACTTAGATATGTAAAAATAAACAAAAAATCAAATAGAATTATGATAATTTGTTCTCATTGTTATTGTGAATTTTTAAATTACTGTTGGAAATATAATTATATAATAGGATATTTGAAAGGAAAGGAGCGACACAGCAGCAATTCACTGGAGAATTCCGCTTTATTAGGGAAAGGTGCTCGGTTATATAGAAAGGGGCATGAATTGATTGAGGTGTCACTTCTACGGGGCTAGTGGCTGTTGGCTAGGTGTTGGGATTAGGAGGGGGGAGAGAGGTGATTGGGCTTCAGGTGGTGCCAGCGGGAACCGAGGACCCCGAAGAGAAGCCGGAAGTTTGCCATCTTACTGGTGGGGGCCCTTCATTCCCCCCTTTCTCCTCTATGGGGTTGTGGATGTTGCTTTCTCTCTGACTGCTTCCTGCTGAACAGGGGTGGAGAAGGGAGTGAGGGCTTGAGGACCGGGAGGAAAGGGTTGATAGGACTCCCCACAGTAAGGATGAGTAGATGTGGACTTCTTCAGGTTTGGAAATCAATGAAGGTTCCCTGTAACCATAGGTCGAGGACCTATTGATTCCAATGGTGCCAAGAGGATATGGGTGTCAGGAGCCAGGCGTCTGCAGCCATTGTTTCCAGGAACAGTTTCCAGCGGAGAGAGGGGTCCATCTCAGCATGTGGTGAGGAGGTCACGTGAGGGTGAGGGATCTTCTGCAGCTAGAAGCTGGTACTTCCTGAGTAAAAGCTGGTTGAAAGCTTGATTAGAGATTTTTCTGACTTGGGATTTGATAAACTTTATTATACAGGGTAAGAAGAGACAGGTGAGAAGAATGATTATTATGGGGCCTGCAATGGGCCAGAGCCAGGTGAGGAGGGGGATTGTTAGTATTGAAGAGAATGGGTTGGAATTAGAAGCAGAGTGGAGGCTGGAGGCAAGGTCAGTGAGTTTGGTCATGCCAGTTTCTATAATGTCGGATTCGTTGATGTAATAGCAGCACTCTTCCCAGAGGAAGACACAGGTGCCGCCCTTCTCGGCTGTACGCAGATCTAGGGCCCGCTGGTTTTGAAGGGTGACCTTAGCTAGCGAAGTGACCTGTCTTTGGAGAGAGGCTAGGGAATCGGCAGTGGATGTCAGGGCTCCCTCAAGTTTGGCGTTGAGATCTCTAACTGCCCATAGAGAGTGACCCAAGGCTCCTCCCGAAAACCCTCCCCCAATGGCTGAGGTGATCAAAGAGATACCAACCATGATGGGAAGGAAAGCAGGCCTTTTGTGCACGAGGGCAAGGGAGGTTGGAGCTCAAGGAATTCTGCTATGCTGTAAAGTGTAAGCTGTGGGATTAGGGTGACAAGAATGCAGGGTGTATCAGAGTTGAGAGGCAGTGAGTTGAAAAGACTGCCATTACACCAAAAGAAGTGTCCCGGTTGTGTAAAAGTCTTAGAGCCGGATGTAGGGGTGTAGATAGAGAGGCAATGAAGTGTGCTGGAGGGGGGTGGAGATGGGCCTACACAGTGGTAGATGGTGAGATTATCTGCATATTCTGGTTCCCATAGGGGTATGTCTGCCAGGGGGCGGAGGGGTTGTCCTTCTGCATGGAAAGAGTAGTTGGAAATATTGAGGGGCACGGCGGCCAGCAGTGGGCGCTGTAGTGATGCGCACAAGAAACAATTGGTGGTGTTGAGGGTGTGGTTGAGAAAGATGGTGGTGTCTTGAATGAGCTGTAACCAAGAGTAGGAGGAATAAGAAGATGAAGAGGTGCCATCAAGAGTTTGGATAATGACTTTTTCGGAATGTCTGATATCTGATTCAACTTGAGAAACGTGGGAGTGAGAGGGAACATACTCTCAAGAGATATGAAGGGTACCGTGGGGGGTCGAGGACCCCCCATAGTAAACTGAGGCTGTGACTCCAGCAGCCCATCGAGAATCCCAGGGATCTGGGATTGATAAGGAGAATGAGCCGTTGGGATATTTCATGAAACGGTTGGAGGAGTAATAGTGTGGGTACTGGAAGTCACCCATGTAGTGAATGGCGCAAGACCAGTAGGGACATCCCCCATAGGTGTCTTGCCATCGCTTGCAATAGGCTTGTCTTTGGTCATAGAGGAAGCAGAGGTAGGGAGAATAAAGGTAGCTGTAAATGAATACTTCGGTGGAGGGAGGAAAGTGGAGGTACAAAGGCTCAGAGCAGCCTTTCAGAGGGCAGTCTGATGTGACAATGAGGGCAGTAACTTTTGTTTGATGCTGTGTGTAAGTCTGCCTGACTTTGAATCGCCATACAAAGGAGGGTGGGGTGGTGGGGAAGACAATAGGAATGAGGAAAAAAAGCAAGAGAGCAGTAAGGGAGGAAAAAGTCATGATTCGGGTATGGATGGCAAAGGGGGTGCACGGGAGATGCGGAGCTTCAAGGGATCAGAGGGATGAAGCGTGGTAGAGTAGACAGCATCATGGGCTGTATCCGAAGGACTCTGGATTGTGACTGATGGGTCTTGGGTGTCCAGAGAAGGTGGGTCTTGGGTATTTGGTTTCAACCTGGAGATATGAATCCAAGGGGTGACAGAGTTATCAGGCAGTGAGAGCTTTGCGGCCGAGGGGGTGCAGAGAATAACTGGGTGTGGACCTTCCCATTTCGGGGTGAGAGAGGGCCGATCCTCTGGTGGCTTATAAAACACTAGTTGGCCGGGCTGTAAGACAGGAGGATTTTGGGAGGTGGATGGATCAGGAAGGAGCCAATCCTGATATTTTCACAATTCAGTGCGGAGGAGAGAGAGTAGTGGAAGGGCCATATTGAGAGGAATTGGTCCTTTGTGGGAAGGGAGCCCTGGGGGTAGGATCGGGTGGCCGTACATGATCTCAAAGGGTGACAAGAAGGAAGGTTACTTTGGGAAGGCTCGAATGCAGAGTAGAGCTAAGGGAAGTAAGTGAACCCAGTCAAGGTGTAGTTCTAGAGATAGTTTGGTCAGGATGTCTTTTAGAGTCCTATTGACTCTTCCCTCTTTTTCCGAAGCTTGTGGTCGATAAGGACAATGTAAATGCCAGGGGAGCGAGAGCGACTTGGAGAGGTTCTGGATAATTTGGGCAGTGAACTCAGGGCCGTTATCTGATAGGAGGGAAGTGGGCATCCCGAACCTAGGAAAGATCTGGGTGAGGAGGATAGAGGCAACCGCGGACGCTCGTTTGTTAGTGGTGGGGAAAGCTTCGACCCATCCTGAAAATGTATCTACTAACACGAGTAGGTATCTGGTACAACGTACAGGGGACATGTTAGTGAAGTCTATTTGCCAATCTGCAGTGGGGGCATTACCCCTTGCTTGATGAGCCGGGAAGGGTCGGGCCTTGAGGGGGGTATTAGGGTTAGTGCATTGGCAGATGGTGCACTTGCAGGTGATTTGGTTAAGTAGGGTTTTGTCTTCAGGAGAGAGAGGAAAAAAAGATTGTAAAAAATGGATCAAGGATTGGGGGCTGGGATGGAACAGATCATGTAAGAGGCAGAAGAGAGACTCTTTGTCCTGGGAGCAGAGGGTGTCTTGTGATAAGGCTAAAACCGCAAGGGCAGATGGATTGTTGTCTGGTGTGTCTCCTCATAGGGCAACTGACCGGGCTACTCTGTCGGCTTTGTCGTTACCTCTTGCAATGGGGGAGTCATCCTTTTGATGTGATTTGCAGTGGACTATGCCTAGTCAGTGTGGGAGTTGTGAAGCCTCTAGAAGTTTAGTAATTAAGGCTGAATTAGTTATGGAATTTCCTTTTGTGGTGAGGAGGCCTCATTCTTTCCATACTGCCGCGTGAGACAAGAGAATGTGGAATATGTACTTGGAGTCAGTGTAGAATGTGAGAGACGTGTCCCGGGCCAGAGTGCAAGCTCTGGTGGCTGCAATGAGTTCAGCCTGCTGATTGGTTGTACCAGGGGGTAGGGCTCGTGCCTCAGTGACATCTTTGAGGGACACTACTGTGTATCCTGAGTAGTGGGTGCCCTCATGTTTAAAGGAGGACCCATCAATAAACCAGATGAGGTCGGAGTGTGAGAGGGCTCCTTCAGAGATCGTGGAGTGGCACGGAAGGAAGTTGTGAAGGGCTTCTAGGCCATCATGGGAGGGAGTATGAGGAGAGTAGGGTAGAGGAAGAAGAGTGGCCGGATTCAGGGGCTGGCAGGGGAGGAAAGAAATGTTTGGATTTTGGAGGAAAGAGGATAGTAAGGTCAGGAGTCTGGAGGGAGGGAGAGTCTGTAAACTTTTGTAGGTTAAGAGGTCTTTTAGGTGATGTGGGGACAGAATGGTAAGGGGCACTCCAAATGTTAGTTTATGAGCTTCTTTCTGCAAGAGCTGTCCAGCGGCTAATGCCCATAGGCAGGGGGCCCATCCCTTAACGGTGGGGTCTAATTGCTTGGAGAGATAAGCTACTGGGGCAAAGGATGGGCCATAATATTGGCCTAGGACTCCTAGAGCTTGACTGGACCTCTCATGAATGTATAATGAGAAGGGTTTTAACAAATCAGGGAAATGGAGAGCTGGAGCTTCCACAAGGGCTTGACAGAGCTTAATGAAGGAGTGTCGGGGTGAGGATGGTAATGGTTCTTCAGGGGGGCCCTTGCTGAGGTCGTATAGGGGTCTTGCTAACAGGGAGAAGTTAGGGATCCACACTCTAAAATACCCAGCCAGGCCTAGAAAGGAAAGGATTTCTGTCTTGGTTTTGGGAACGGGCAGGTCAGAGAGGAGTCGTTTTCTGTCTATGGTAATGGACTTTTTTGAGACAGAAGGAATCCAAGGTAAGTGACAGAAGGGGAAGAGATTTGAGCTTTGACGGGGGATACCCAGTAACCTCTGGAAGCTAGAAGGTTAAGTAGAGACGCAGTGTCAAGTTGAGACTGTTCCCACGAGGGACTGCAGAGTAGAAGATCATCTACATATTGTAATAAAGTGGACTCGGGGTGATCATGATGAAACTGTTTGAGGTCTTGAGCTAGGACTTGTCCAAAAATATGGGGACTATCTCAGAAGCCTTGTGGCAAAACTGTCCAAGTAAGTTGTTCAGAATGTCTGGTGCATGGGTCCGTCCAGGTGAAGGCGAAAAAATCTTGGGAGGAGGGGTCTAGAGGGATAGAAAAAAATGCTTCCTTGAGGTCTAGGACTGAGAAGTGGGATGCTGAGGCAGGGATCTACGATAAAAGGGTGTATGGATTTGGAACTAAGGGATGGATAGGGACAACGGCTATGTTGATGAGGCGAAGGTCTTGGACGAGGCGGAAAGATCCATTGTTTTTTTAAAAGCTAATGTGGGGGTATTAAATGGGGAGTGAGTGGGTCTGAGGTAATTTTTGTTTAAGAGATATTGAATGATGGGTTGGAGGCCTATGAGGGCTGAAGTGGTTAGGGGATATTGGGCCTGACAGATATACTGAGAGGGGTCATTTAATTTGATAGAGGCAGGAGGACATAGAGCCATGGAGGGGCTTGTAATGTCCCAAACTTTGGGATTTACAGGGTATATGAGGGTGTAACCAGAGCTTTCATTGGGTAGAGGGGGGTCATCGGCTATGAGGGCAATGAGAAAGGGAGTACTGGGGGCTGTGGGTGTCACCCACCCCGTCCTCGCCGGCAAGAACAGCACGCAACAACAGCAGGATTCTTCTGCAGAAAGCTTTATTCTTCAGCTCTTTGTGAAACAAATGAGTTGGGCAGGACCTAGAGGGGAAGGAGAGGCTTGCTTATATAGTTCTCATGCTCTGACCTGGTTGGTGCGGCTCCATATGCCTTATTAGCATAACAATTTGGTGGGTCTCATTGGTCCTTATGCCAAGGCGCAATTAGCATGTAGTTTAGTGGTGTGGGATGATTTGTCATTAGGAAGTTCGGGGCCTTCCGGCTGCCCTGCATTGGGCGCTATTTTCTGAGCGCGGCTGCCAACATCTCCCCCTTTTTTGTCTAACAGAAGCTCAAGGCGGAACTTGCCAGCAGAGGCGGAGACAGAGGCCTGACCTCCATCATACTTCCTGATGCCCCCTTTTTGGAGAGGGGTTCTGGGCATCTACCCCTATGCAGTCAGGCATGCCTCTCAGAGGGGTCCAAGACCTCTTGCAGTGCTTTGCCTCGCATCCTCTGGCTGGCGTTGGGACCGCTTGGTACAAAGGGTTTGGACCTTTTTTCTCAACCCTCTTGCACCATGAGCTTCTTAAAGAAAGCTGTGATTAAGCAATGAGGTACTCGGGCCTGGTGCAGTGCCACATGGGCTCAGGGTGCAAGAGCTACCTCAAGCTAAAGCCGAGCTTCCTTCTTAAGCATGTTGAGCCACACTTGGGGAGAGGTGCCAACATCTAGCGCCATTAGGGCTTGAGCAAGGATCACCTTGTCCTGCTTATGTTGGTTGCGGAGTCTGCATAACAACCAGAGTAGGAGCATGAGACCTCCAAGCATGAACACGCCCATCCCAGCCATGCCCGCCCACTCCTTGACGTGGGAGAGAGCTCTGAGGAACCAGGAAGAGAGTCCTTCTGCTACGGAGATATCTAGACGGGTGGAGTTGATGTGGATAATTTCTCACCGCAGCTCTTCTAGTGTCCCATCGAAGTTTTGGGACCAGTTTCCTGAAAGATACTGGGACAGGTCTCGTGACAGATTAGCTGCCCATGTAAAATTTTCATATTGAATGCTAGTGATGCAGAGGGCACGATATTTCCGCTCACATCCCAATTGGGCCATCTGCCAAAGCACCTCCATTTGTTCCTCTACAAGGTCTATGCGCTGATTGAGGATCATTATTCCTCTTTTCAGTTTGCCATCAAGTGTGGACTGTTGGTCCAGGGCAGAAGCTACTGAGGCTGCAAGGTTATTGAGCTCTGTAGCCGATTTGATGGAGGTGTCTAAAGCTATACCAGCGGCGGTGGCTGCGACCGCGGTCGCGGAGATCAGGAGCACTATGGCGGCTGTAACGCTGAAATCGTGCCTTTCTCGAAACAGAGTCATGGTGTTAGGGGCGTCTACGGGAACAGGGACCCAACGGGGGATGCGGACTACCAAAGCATTGGTAAAGTTACGCGCATCCCAACACTGAGACAGAAAGCAGGTTTCATTGGAGCAGGAGTCAAAGCTACTATTGGATAAGATAAACAGAAATGGGGGGTATACGCATACTGGAGAAGGTGGAAAAAGGGAATTAGGTGACTCTGGACCTGATTTTGCTGAACATGTGTAGTTCTTGTTGTTATGGGTCATGGTCATGTTCCAGTGTGCGCGCGTGTGGTTGTTCTCGCACCAAAAGGTGATATTTTTTACACCGATTCCCCCACCCTGGAGGGCGGAAAAGGGGGAGAGGTCGGTACACGAGCCATTGACTCCACACAGCATCCATTTATGGAAGGGGTTCATGCTCAGCTGCTGACGAAACTCGCCTTCGAGCACCTTTACTGGCCACCAAGCCTCATTGGCTGGCCGTCCCTCCATATCTGGGGAGATGGTAAACTCTTGCCTCTCAGTTGCCCACGTTACTACAGTTGACTGACGGTCAGTCCAGGGCCACAGCTCTCCCTCATAGTCGCCCACACAATGGGAGGCATATTTGGGTTGACGAGGCCTGTCGGTGGAATTGTTCCTGGGAGAGTGTACAAATGTGCCATTGATCCAGAGAACCATCTGGTGGATAGTCATGTTCTTATAGGGCAGGCTCCCTTCCTTATTAGGCCCTTCAAATTTAGCTGACATAACGGGGAGGCCACTGGCCTCTAGAATTATGTCACTGAACCATCCGTATTTCCTCTGTTTCAGGGAGATACAGCCAGCTAGATTCTGAGTGGTGAAGCATAATGACCCATTAGTTACGAAGGATCGGTTTTCTCCCAGGGGAGCTACTAGGGTGTCTTTAACTAAGTAGGGCAAGTTCATACTAGCATTGGTAGTGAAAAAGCGCAGAAAAACGGCTGCATTGAAACGGACAGGCATAGGCTTAGGAAAGGCAGACAGGATTCCCCATCTCAATACTCCCTGAGTCAGGGTCTCCAGTGTCAGGAGCAGGGTCAGGAGGTACAGCGAAGTCATCTCCTTTGTTTAGGACTTTCTTCGTTAGGCGCTCCGGGATCCAGAAGGGATTTTCTTCACCCTGGGGGAAAACACACACAGCTCCCCTGGATCTGATTATGATTGGATCCGGGCCCTTCCATTGGTTAGATAACACGTCCTTCCATTTTACTAGTTCTTGTGGGTCTTTTGGCCACTGATTATGGCGATCCGCTGCTGTATGGCCTTGAGCATCCAGATTTAAAAAATTTATAGTGAAAAGTGCTAGGGCTATGGCAGTTTTTGGTGTGGGGGGTATATCTTCAATTCCCCCTTTTTGTTTAAGTAAATAGGATTTGAGCGTGCGGTTCGCGCGTTCCACAATCCCTTGACCCTGTGGGTTGTAGGGATGGCCAGTGATATGTTTTATCCCTATGTGATGACAAAATTGAGCAAATTTTGTAGAGGTATAGGCTGGGCCATTGTCTGTTTTCAGAATCTGTGGTAACCTTTATGCGCTCTAAGCTTCAAGGCAGTGCTGGATGACATGGGAAGCTTTCTCTCCTGACAATGGGGAGGCAAAGATGACTCCTGAACAAGTATCCACGGATACATGTACATATTTCAGTTTCTCAAAAGACGAAATATGCGTCACATCTATTTGCCAAACTTGTAAAGGCCTAATACTTCTGGGGTTGATCTCAACATGAGGTGTGGGAAGGAAGCTGCAGCAATGTTGGCAGCTAAGGACAATGTTCTTAGCTTCGGCCCTGGTTATGCTAAACTGCTTGCGCAGTGTTTTGGCAGTGACATGAAATTGTGTATGGAATTTTGAAGCTGTGGTGATAGGGTCTAGCAGGGGAAAAGCTATGCTTCTGGTTGCGAGGTCTGCCAAGTGGTTGCCTTGGGTCATAGGCCCGGGAAGGCCTGAATGTGCTCTGATATGAGTTATATACAAAGGAGATTGCCTATGAAGTAGTGCTGATTGTATCTGTTTGAACAAAGTGGCTACTGGGCTGGACGCTTTGATTAGCCCGGCTACTTCTAGAGATTTGACTGCATTAACTACATAACAGGAGTCAGACACAATATTTAAAGGTTCAGGAAATATTTGTAAGACCTCTAAGACTATGCAACATTCCACTATTTGTGGAGTGTCAGGCGTGTAGCCTTTTGTCACAACTTTGCCATCATGGACATAGGCACTTGTGCCTGTATTAGACCTGTCTGTGTAAACTGTTTTTCCATGAGGCAGCGGGGTTAGGCTAGTGACCCGAGGAAATACTAGGAGATGATTTTTGGCGAAGTTGATGAGGGGATGTTTAGGGAAATGATTATCAAAGGTTCTTGAGAAACTGTAAGCAAGTATGGCTCAATCATCGTTCATAGCACATAATACTTGTATCTGTTCTATGCTGTAAGGGGTTATAATTTTAGCTGGAGCTTCTCTGAAATGAGTCATGGAGGTTTTTACTCTTCTCAAAGCAAGTTTGGCCACGGCTGCCGGATAATACTCTATTGTTCTAGCCTGAGAGGCTTGGGGATGGATCCAGATCAGTGGGCCGTGCTGCCATAAAACTGCTGTTGGCAGCTCTGGGGTGGGAAGGACACACAACTCAAAGGGTTCATTAGATTGCACTTTATTTAATTGTGCTGTCATCAAAGCCTGTTCTACTTTGTGAATGGCTTGTAATGCCTCAGGTGTGAGGGAGCGCTGTGACGTTAGTTGTGGGTCTCCTTCTAGGATTTTAAACAGTGGTGTCAACTCAGTGGTGGGTATCTTTAAGTATGGGCGCAACCAATTAATATCCCCTAGGAGTTTTTGGAAGTCATTCAAATTTCGCAACTGATTATGTCTTATCTCAAGCTTTTGGGGGCAAATTACATCTGTGTAAATGGTTGCTCCTAGGAATTTGCTAACACTAGATTTTTGGACCTTCTCGCTTGCTATATTCAGTCTCCAATTTTCTAGGGATCTAGTGAGATCTATATATGCTTCTTCTATTTCCGCTGGTTGTGGGGAGCAAAGAAGGATGTCATCCATGTAATGGATGATCTTTAGCGTGGGATAGGTCTTACGAATTGGGTCTAGCGCCCACTGAACATACAGTTGACATATGGTGGGACTATTTGCCATTCCTTGAGGGAGGACCTTCCACTGAAATCTGGCGTCAGGTTGTTCATGGTTAATAGCTGGCAGAGTGAAAGAAAATCTTTCTCTGTCCTTGGAGCTTAGGGGTATGGAAAAGAAACAATCTTTAATATCTATTATGAGCACCTTCCATTCTCTGGGTAAGGCGGAGAGGAGTGGCAGTCCCCGTTGTACGGGTCCAAGCATTTTCATTTGAGCATTTACTGCTCTTAGATCATGAAGCAACCTCCATGATCCTGACTTTTTCTTGATTACAAATATGGGTGTGTTCCATGGGGACACAGAGGGTTCTAGGTGTCCCACTTGGAGCTGCTCTTGCACTAAGCAATGAGCTGCTTCTAATTTTTCAGAGGATAGGGGCCACTGAGGAACCCATACAGCCTCCTCTGTGAGCCAAGGTATGGGCATGGCATCTTCAATGGCCCCTATGAAAAACCCAGGCCGTGACGGTCATTCTTTACTTTGGGCAGGATGGGCTCTATGCGTCCCTGTTGGTGTTTCCCCAGCCCTTTGCCAGGGATGTATCCCATGTCCATCATCATGCCTTGGGCGGGGGTGGAGTATTCATTAATGAGTTTGAGGCCTAAGTCTCTCATGACATCCCTCTCCCATAAATTGACCGGTAGAGGGAGTACATAAGGGGTGACTGTACCCTCTTGTCCTTCAGGGGCTCGCCATTTCAATGGTTTGGCACTAATTGAAGGGCTTGACTCATATCCTAAACCTTGTAATGAATGTGAGGATTGGGTCACAGGCCACTTGGAGGGCCACCAGGTTGCAGAGATAATACTTTTATCTGCTCCAGTGTCTAGGATTCCCTCAAAGCTCTTTCTCTCTATTTGCAGAGTCAATTTCGGTCGATCTGTTAAATCTAATACTGTAAAGGCTGAATCCCAGTCAGAGGAGCCGAAGCCCCTTTCTCCCCTCTCCGTGTTGGTAGCAGGATAATTGGCGTGGAGACTAGGTAAAACTAAGAGCTGGGCTATGCGGTCTCCCGGGGATATAGGATAGATTCCTCTGGGAGCCGAACACATGATTTTTACCTGTCCTTCATAATCTTGATCTATAACTCCGGGATGGACTGTCAGGCCTTTCAAGGCAGCAGAAGAGCGCCCTAAGAGCAACCTAACGGTATTTGGTGGTAGGGGGCCTTTAAAGTCTGAAGGGATAGGCTGAACTCCCATCTGTGGAGTCAACACTATTCTGGTGGTGGCACGGATGTCCAATCCCGCGGAACCTGAAGTGGCTCTCCTTGGGGGGCCTGGTTGTTCCCGAATGACACTTGCGTGCTGGTTGCCCCATATATTTGTGGTCCCTGGTGGCGAGGGCCCCTCTGGGCATTTTTTGGCAACTCTAAGGGCTTCCCCTCTAAGTTTTTAGTAGATCGGCACTCATTGGCCCAATGCCTACCTTTCTTACACTTAGGGCATAACCCAGGGGTCTTTTGGGTTGTTTGTTCTGAAGCTGGGCTCCTACACTCTCTCTTTATATGTCCTAATTTCCCGCATTGAAAGCATTTGATACTTCTATTAGTGATCCTGGCTTGTTTGTGGCTCTGTAATATGGCCGCGGCTAGGCCCGCATTGGTGAGTGGCCCTCCTATTTCTCTACAGGCTTTCAACCAGGCGTGTATCCCTTTTTGTTTCCAGGGTGTTATTGCCTGTCTGCATTCCTTGGTACATTGTTCAAATACTAATTGCTCCACTAGGGGCATTGCTTGTTCCTGATCTCCAAATATTCTGCCTGCGGCCTCCATCATACGAGCGACAAAGTCAGAAAATGGCTCGCTCGGCCCTTGAATAATTTTTGTCAAATTGCTGGACACTTCTCCTTTGTTGGTGAGGGCTTTCCATGCCTTGGCGGCGCACGTGTTTATTTGTGCGTATACCTGTAAGGGGAAGGCGGTCTGGTTGGCTACCCACTGTCCTTGGCCCGTCAGCATATCATATGACCACGCAGGCTGTCCTTCAGCCGCGTTTGCGCGTGCCTGGGTCATACTGATATCATGCCACAATGCCTTCCATTCTATGTATTGCCCCATACTAGAAAGGCATGCCTTAGTTACATATTGCCAGTCTGCAGGTGTCATGGCTGTCTCTGTTAGTCTTTCAATTTGTGCTATGGTGTAGTTAGCACTGACCCCATACGCTCGGACGGATTCCGCTAAGTCTTTAACTTGTTTATGACTCAGGGGTTGGTGAGAGCGTACACCGTTATCCTCAAATACAGGAAACATTTGTCTAATTGCCTGAAGAGTATCTGGGTGGCAAAAGGAGAGTGCGCCACTCACGTAAGGTGGCGGGGCAACGGGTGTCGGGGGACACCCTACTTTCATTTTTTCCTTGGTCCTCTTTTCAACTTTGCTGGTTCCCTTACTTCTGCACTCTGTGGTTTTATTTTCTTCCCCTTCCTCTGCGGACGTTAATTCCTCCTCAGATTCCCTATTGGAGAGTTGGAGGTCCCTCAACTCTTTCCAGGGGTATTTACTATTTTCTCCGAGACGATCGTCACTCGCTTCTCGGGGCTCTTTCGCTTTTGCCCTAGGCGGGCTTTCTCCCTCACTCTGGGGTTTCTTTACTTTCGTTTTTGTGGCCTTTTTTCGGCCGCGCGCGCTCTCTGTTTCCCGTTCCGTTTCTGACATGCTCTCTTGGATATCTGTCAATGCTCTCTAACCTTCTTTTATTACCCTTTCACACCTCTCATCTTGCAGACAAGCTCTAATCAGTTTCCAGAGGGGCCTGGTGCCTCCCCTCAGGCTGCCTTCTTCCTCCTCTCTATCAAGATCTTTCCCCAGTTTGTCCCAGCTCGGGATTGAGAGGGACCCTGAACAAATGAACCAGGGGGCCACACGGTCTATCTCCTTCACAAAAGATCCTAAGACTTTGCTGGAGACCTTCAAGTTTCGCTCTTTGAGAGCTGTCTGCAGCGCCGTGACTAATGACGGTGCATTCCCCATGGTGCCTCCCTATTTACAGAGAACCATCAACCATTATCCTAAAAAGCAGGGGCCTCTCGGAACTTACCCCTCCGGGCTTTCTTCTGACCTGCAGTTCTGAATCCTCTCCAGATGTCTGAAGGGTCCTCCCTGTGCCGGTGATGTTATGGTTCCCGGGTTTCGGCACCACTTGTCGCGCGCCCCGTCCTCGCCGGCAAGAACAGCATGCAACAACAGCAGGATTCTTCTGCAGAAAGCTTTATTCTTCAGCTCTTTGTGAAACAAATGAGTTGGGCAGGACCTAGAGGGGAAGGAGAGGCTTGCTTATATAGTTCTCATGCTCTGACCTGGTTGGTGCGGCTCCATATGCCTTATTAGCATAACAATTTGGTGGGTCTCATTGGTCCTTATGCCAAGGCGCAATTAGCATGTAGTTTAGTGGTGTGGGATGATTTGTCATTAGGAAGTTCGGGGCCTTCCGGCTGCCCTGCATTGGGCGCTATTTTCTGAGCGCGGCTGCCAACATGTGGGAGTGGATATAGTTATGGAAACATGGAGGAGAGAAAGGATGTCCCGTCCTAGTAAAGGGATGGGACACTGGGGCATAACCAGGAAGGAGTGGGAGAAAGGTATGGGATTGTCTTGGATTGTGCAAAAAGTGGCGGGGAGGTTTAATTGGAAAATCTGTTTACCTCTTATCCCGACTGTAGGAGTAATGGCTGGTGTGGTAGGGCCCCGGTATTCTAGCAAGACTGAGAAGGTGGCTCCTGAATCTAGGAGGAAGGAGATGGGGCGACCATCTACTGTTAAAGTAACCCTGGGCTCCTGTTTGGTGATGGAAATGGTCAGGCGAGAAGCCCCCGGGCCCCATCAATCTTCTTCTACCAGCCCCACTACGGCGGGCTTAGGATGGGGGTTGTTCGTCCAGCCTCCCCTTCGGGTGGTTGGGCAATCAGACCCCCAGTGGCCCTTTTTGTGGCATCTGGGGCATGGGGTGGTAGGAGATCTGGGGGAGGGGCATGCCCTTGACCAATGTCCCTCTTTTCCGCACTTGAAACAAGCTCCTGGGGGGGAGCTTGTTTGTAAAGGGGCACCCAGGTAGTGGTTTTATCAGCTGGGCCAACATTTGGAAATTGGCCTGATCAGCCTTTTGTTTATGGCATTCTTTCTCCTCCTCCCGGTTATGGAAGACCTTAAAGGCCACTGTTAGGATCTCAGTCTGTGGGGTAGCGGGGCCCTGTTCTAACTTTTTGAGTTTAGCTTTAATGTTGGGGTAGCTTTGAGCTAGGAAGTATGTCATAAGGACATGTTTTCCTTCAGGTGTTTCTGGGTCTAGGCTGGTATACTGTAACAGGGCTTGAGTGAGTCTGTCTAAGTACTTGGGAGGGGGTTTCATCTCTCTTTTGAATTATGTCTTAGAGCTTTTGAAAATTCACTACTTTACGAGCTGCCTTTTTCAGACCTGCTATTAAGCAGGAGGCAAAAATATCTCGAGAGCGGAGACCTACGGCGGTGTTATAATCCCAGTGTGGGTCTTGTTCAGGGACAGCAGTGGGGCCAGGGGGATAGGTGGGGTCAGTCCTGTGGGTTTCGGTAGCATGCATTTGGGCAAAGTCCCAAACTCGTCTACGCTCTTCAGGGATTAAAGTATTGGCCAGGAGCATGAAAATGTCATGATGTGTGAGGCTGTAAGACTGGAGGGTCTATTGAAACTCCCTGATGTATGTCGTGGGATCAGTGGAAAAGGAACCTAGGCATTTCTCTAGTTGTGCTAAATCTCCTAAGGAGAAAGGGATGTGAACGCACATGATGCTTTTGGATCCTGCTACCTCCCGGAGGGGGGCAATAATTTTGGGAGGCCCTCGGGACCGAGTCTGAGGGGGGACTGAAGGGTTCTGGCTCAGTCTGTGGGGGAGTGATGTGGTCTAGCCACGCCTAGTCGAGCAGGTCTTGAAGTGCAGAAGGGGGTCAAAGAAAATAAAGGAAGATAGATTCGGACCAATGTGTTGCCAGCCAGCAGCCCAGCTGCTTGCCTCTGCAGCTCTAGTTGGGCTTGAACTCATGACTCTGAGGTTAAGAGTCCCATGCTCTACTGAGCTACAGCAGGGCTCCAGTTAATTGCTAATGGAATGCGTAAACAGAATGTTCTTTGTTCTCCATTCCTGCCACATCGGCAAGTGGGGGAAGGGCATAGCTAGAAGCAGGGGCAGTGTTTCTACACATCTTCAAGGTCTCCCTATTTTCAGAGTGAGGAGTCTTGGCTCATCTTCGAGAACAAGATATGTTTTTGTGGACAGATAACTTTCAAGGACTGCACTGATTGTTCTCTAGCTTGTGCTTTCCCATGCTGTGTTCAGACATGGGGGAAGGTGCTTTCTCATTCTTCCTACAGACATGTGAGAAGACAAAGGCGGTCCCTAACAGGGGAGAAACAGGTGATTAGGGCAAAGACGGATGAGGCCCCTGGGACCTAGTTAAAGGGGGGGCTGAAAGGCTCAGGCTTAATCTGCAGGGGACGAAGGCGGAGGAGGTGAGATGGGGGAGGAGATGGTGGTGGAGGAAGGGAGAAGGGCTGTTGTAGGAGAAGAAGGGGAAGGGAGTGAACGGGAGGCTTCTGCAGGGGCAGCGGCTTGCAGGCTAGAACTTGGGAGGGGGCGGGGGGAGGAGGAGGCGGAAAGCTTCGATATAGGGAATCTCCTTCCATTTTTTCAGGCGCTGGCAGTAGTTAAAAAGATCGCAAGTGATGTTAGTTTCAAGAGTTCCCCCTGAGGGCCATTGGTTGTTATTGTCTAGGGGGTATGTCGGCCAATCTTGGGAGCAATATTTACGGAGAAGTTTTGGTTTTATATCAGGCGTCAGGGAGAGGGTAGCCAGATGCTTAAGCAGGCATTCAAGAGGTGAACTTTCAGGGAGGGATGAGGAGGCTCCCATGGCTAAAGGACAGAGAAGGAGACAAACAGGGGAAGATGAATGGAGATCCTCGGACTGGAAGCAGACTGCAAGTAGACAAAGGGCGTCCTCGATGATCCTTGGTGGTCTGCGGAAACTCGTACACGAGTCGGAATTTCTTAGGAAGTGTGGGTTGTCACCCAGACTTCCCTAAGAAGGCAGTTTGCCGGAGTCATGAGGTACCTAGCGCTAGGAGTTTTCGGCGGACGGAACAGAAGGAGGTTGGGGGGGGAAGGGAGCATTCTCATCTACAAAGGAGTCACCTCGTTTATGGCTGTTGGAGGGGGGCGTGAGGGTCTGCCGCAGCCGTGAAGGCCTGAGGTGGAGATTTATGACTGTCGGAGGAGGGGCCTGAGGGTCCGCCGCAGCCGTGAAGGCCTGAGGTGGGGAGAGTTGCCTCCTCATCCCCGAGTGTCAGGGACTTGCCGGATGATCACGGTCAATGGCACTGTGATAGCTCGGAGAAGAGTGACCCACTCCGGGGAAATTTTGCTTAAAAATTTTAGGGCCTGAGGCGGGGGTGTATGGTTGTTGGAGGAAGGGCCTGAGGGTCCACCGCAGCCGTGAAGGCCTGAGGCGGGGAGAGTTCCCTCCTCGTCCCCGAGCATCAGGGCCTTGTCCGACGATCACGGTCAATGGCACTGTGATAGCTCTGGGAAGAGTGACCCACTCCAGGGGAAAACTTACCTAAAGGCCAGAGAGGAGTGGTGAGTGTGATGAGCCAGCACCGGAAAAAGAGGACGAGGGCAAGCTGCTGCTGGTGTCGGGGGGAAGACGGGGCCCAGTTGGGGTGTCCCGTCTCCTGGGTTTTGGCACCAATGAAAGGAAAGGAGCGACACACAGCAGCAATTCACCGGAGAATTCCGCTTTATTAGGGAAAGGTGCTGGGTTATATAGGAAGGGGCATGAATTGATTGAGGTGGCACTTCTAGGGGGCTGTTGGCTGTTGGCTAGGTGCTGGGATTGGGAGGGGGGCGAGAGGTGATTGGGCTTCAGGTGGCGCCGGCGGGAACTGAGGACCCTGAAGAGAAGCCGGAAGATTGCCATCTTACTGGTGGGGGCAATCTTTAAAATTTTAAAGGTATGTTTGGCTATAGAAGAATATTTTGGTCATTACTTTTTTGAATAGTTACTTAAATTCAGCAAGTTTCTAATCTTTGTTTTCTTTTTAAATTTTAGCAAAAATAAATACAATAACATTTAGATAAATTTATCACATACATATGATTACAATTTATTCCAATTACTTCCATTTACCTGTTCATTCATCTCCTTTTCTATATTTCTAAGTATCTACAGGTATATATAGATGAGAATATATCAAGTGATTTTACGTGGATTTTATGTATATTTCCAATGTCTTCCTCATGCTTTCTTCTATGGTTTAAATTTTCATGATGAATATGCATAATTTTTTTAAAACAACAGTCACAAAAATTAAATATATAAAGAGATGAAATTTAACACAAAATGCCAAATGTAATGGTCACATTCAGTATGTTTTGTGTAATTAATTTCTTCCACTTAGTTAAATGATTCTGATAAGGTTTTTAAAAATACAAATTCCCCACCTTTCTCTCTTATCCTTCGAGTCTCCTATGAAATTTTCTGAAGGCTCTGTGAATTACGGGGAGCTTTATGATTTATGCTGCATACTTTATGAGAAGCTTTATGCTTCTCAGTGTTGGAATAAAATGTAAAATGTATAATGGTTCTTTAATTGTCAGTGTTTCTGATAGATTTTATGATATATAAGAACGAATGTTCAGCAATCCTTTCTTACCATTTTATGTTCAAAGTCTTATGGGTGGAAAATACAAAATGCTTAACTGTGTGCAACTAACACCCAATAAAGTAATATCCTTAATCAATTGAAAATACTTAAATACATCGTAAGCTAAGCATGTTCAAACCATGTATTTTGAGATCTTCTTTAAATATTTTTTTCAAAATTAATTTTGGTGTGAGATCATGGAAGGAATCTTTATGATCACAACATTCTATGCCAGTGTAATTTGATGAAGTCATCTCAGGATTTAACTTCTGCCAAGGAAGATAACTGGGTAGTAAAACTTCTACAATTTTTTAATTAAAAAGAAATACTCTTTGAAATAACTTCTATCATAAATAGGAATTGCCAAGTAAATCAAATTTTGGACATTAATTTTGTCTGAATATAACTTTTAATTTGTATCTTGAGATTTTTTTTTAAATTTTAGAATTTGTGAGAGCAGAATAATATAACAAAATTACTGAAACTATCTGTAAGTCTGGGGAAAGGAAATCCCGGGACAAAATACCTCTAAAAACCGAAATCAGTCAAAGGGGGAAATAAAGTTTAAAACCCGTTTATCACTTACAAAAGTGCAGTCCGGCCGATCTCTTTCTCCTGCTCAACCAGCAACTACACCGGCCCTCCCCCTCACCTCTCAGGTACCCATAAGCCCTCTGTTGCCCAGGTAATCACCCATTGATATGGAGATGAACTTCTCCACCCCTGAGAAAAGATGCAAATGCACTAAAGCCTACTTGTTTACACCTCTGAACGCCTGTTGATATGCAGATGTGCCAAACCCAGGCAAGATATTCTCGAAATACTACAATTTTACCCACAGTATCACTATGTTGAGTTCAGAAACTAATTAAATACTAGAGTCATTGTAATATGTATCATGGTTTTCTTCCCATCATCTTTCAGGATTCTGGTTTTTTCTCTACACCTTTAATGTTTTCGGTTCCTGAAGTCTCAGTTTTGCTTCTCACATCTGATCTAACTCCTGATCCTCTCTTTAGAAATCTGTTCATCATCCACGATTTTGAAGTAAAGAAAATCAGGGCATAGGGTGGAGTTTGGTCCCTTTCCATGAAGTACTCAATTGCAGTGTGACTTAAGTTCAGATTAATGGTTTATGGCATGATCCACTAACCCTTTTTGTGTAGACAGAAAGTGCCCTGGAAGTAGGAACTTTCTTTCAACAATAGAAAAATTAGATTTATTTACTTCAAGAACAGTTTCTCCTGCCAAACGTAGAGTCCCAACATCTCAAATCATCTTCAATTCCATGGGAATATTAGGGTTTAGGCAGATACTTTAAAAGAAATGAAAATTATTATTTGGGACAGTTTAATTGATATTCATTTAATAAATAGAATGTGGGCTTATTTGAATGCTAATGTCTGAATTACAACTGTGAAATCAAAGTGTTAGATGCTTTCAGCACAGAATGACATTGCTAATTATTTTTTTCCAGTAATTGTGCACAGCATGGGGTTCATAGGGAGTGCATGGATATTTAGGTTATTTATTTCTGCCATGCGACTTTTTTTCTCTGGAGGCATTTTGTTGTACAACTGACATTTTCTAGGTGGTAAAAAAGGTTACTGTCTCATTATTTCCTTTCATTCAAATTATGTTTTCCTTGTAAACCTTGCCAGAACTTGAAAAGTGGGTATACCTAAATGTATAGTGATCACTGTAAATGAAGAAAAATTTTAAAAAAAACTAATTAGAAGTGATTAGTAATTAAGATACCTTTGTTATCATATGTAGGGCCAACTTAAGTAAACAACCAATTAAGATTTTTCAGTTATTTTAAAGGGGATAACAATATGGTCTATATTTTAAATACTAATTAAATGTTCACATTTTGTTTCAGAATTACATATCACTGAAATTATTATGTATAGATCTGTGTCAGAAATAACCCTTAAGAATATTTGTAAAGGAAGAAATCTTAGAGACTTTTAAATCTAAAATTCTTCATGAAACATTTCTAAAGAAACTATATAGAAAATAACAGAAGCTAACATTGAAGCTTTACAAGAACTAGAATTAACTCAAATTTTTTTGATATTTGAAATAAATGCTTATTTGTATAATTTTCAGGGTCTTTTGTTATTTTTCTGGTTTCTAATAACCAGACATTAAAAGTAACCAGACAGTAAGCACTTTTTTATGATGCAGGCATATATTAAGAAAATAAAGGATATATGACATTATCATAGGTAGATTTGACCCAGCTGCAGGTTTGGGCTGAGATAAGGTGAAATATCCCACTGCAGCTGTTCAGCACCAACCACACGTGCACTAGGAGCTGTGTCTTGGGCACCTCCGTAAGCCTTCCAAGTGCCAGGTCCGCCTTCTAGCTGGAGCGCCGACCGGGCCATCCCTAGTGGGATGGCGCGCTTTGGCCACGACTCACCCGGGCTTCCCCTGTCTTGTCCTCTCAGGCTGTGACTGAGGGCACTCTCCCCTGGGGCAGGGCAAGCTGTATGCTGTTACCTTACCTGCCGGGTCCTTAGACACGAAGTGTGAGAAATCTTAACTTAAAATAGAGAACTTTACAATCATTTGAAAAGATTCTCCATTCTGGTTAAGTCTGGGCTTAACATTTTTTCATTCATCCTGTGAATTTTACTCAGGTTGTTAACACAGTTATCTTATTTTCTGTTACTTATTATTGAACTTCTTCAATTTCCATCTTAATGATACCTGTTGTCACACCAAAGTGACTGCAGAGTGGTGTCTTTGGGAAGCGTTAAAGTATGTTTTCTCTTGGTATAATGGTAAAAATCATACATTGGAAGGATACGATCCTTGGTTTATATTATGCCTTTTCCATGAATTCTGTGACTATACATTTATTTTACACTTCACTAAGAGGGTAGATCCCATGTTAAGTGTTCTTACTGCAATAATTTTTTCAAAAGAAGTGTCACAGTTTTAATGACAAATAAGATGTAAAGTGTGAAAGGGAAAAAATTGGGTGATTTTGAAATTTGTATTTAGCGAAACTGGGTGGCAGCACTGTTGTGAGGGTGAGGTGGTCTGGGAAGGAACATAAACAGGAAGAGAAACAGAGTCCAGTACAGGGGGGACCTGGAGACCTACGGTGCGGTGTTGAGGAGCCATTGACTGTACAGTAGTCCAGAGTTCACGACAGGAGTTGGAAGGAGGAAGAAAAGTTGGTAACCATCAGCATGTGGATAATCATTAAAGGTAGGGGATTAGAAAAGAGCACCTAGGGAATGAACAAAGTGGGATTTTGATTAAAAACAAAACTGAACAAAAAACCTTATTAGGGGTTGTAAGAGACATTGTGTAAGTGGCACAATATATACAGATATCCAAAAAGAAAAAAAAGGTGGTAGTTAAACATATAAAGAAAAAACTAGTGAAAATGCAAGAAGAACTTGATTAAAATATAACTGTAGCACAAGATGTTAATGAGGAATCATATCACTAAAATGGATCTGAGAATATCTTTTATTTTTCACTTCTCTGAACATAGCCCTTTCTATACATTCTAACCCAGATGGCTGTCTATTTTAAACCATAGTCAATGTCAGAGCTTTTATACTACATTTTCATTATAATAAAAGCATTTTCTAACCACCCAGCAGCCAAATCCATGCAGAATTCATACATCTTTTTAAAACACCATAAACCCTATTTTTTTCTCCTTTAAAATTCCTCCACTTTCTCATCCTTTCCTTATTAATTCCTCTTCTGTTACCTAACTCCTTAAATTGCTTAGACACTTTTGTGTTTCAACTGTCTTTTAGAATCCGTATACTCATAATCATTTATCATGCTGTTATTCTCACATTTTTCTTTTAGTAAATTCTCTATAAATTATTTCATAATATTATAATTTACCCTCTGCGCATAATCCTTGACAATGTATTTTAAAGTATTTTGATTTAGAGTGTTGAGAGGCTCATTTTAGCATTGTCTCTTTTCTCCAGATAAATTAGTTAAGCTGATACTATTACCCTATGGTTACATTAATTTTCACCAACATTTTGCTATGCAAATGTTATACAGAATATTTCTGATTATCCCTCATAATCCAGATTCATTTGGTTGCTTAATATATTCTTTTTTCAGTTTTTCTCTTTTAGCCTATTGAATTATATTTATTGTAGACCCTTGTTATATCTTTATATGTAAGTTTTGGGTATTTATTTTTAGGTTCCTGGTTTGCTAGCAAATTGGTTTTAGGATGTTCTAAGTATCTCATTTGAATTTCCTGTGAACTTGTTCTCTCTAGTGTGCCTACTGTTGGTAAGAATCACTTTCAATCCCTGCTTTATAATTATCTTTTATATTGACAGTGGAGGTACTCAAGTCTTCTTTCTTTCAAGCCAGATATTCCTCAAATGCTTTAACTTTTCTCCCCAGCATTTTTTGGTTTGTTTGTTTGCCTCTCACTAAATCTTGTTCCTTTTGTAACTATAAATTCAAACAAGGCCCAGTACTAAATACCACAAAGATCAAGATAATGGATATAAAAGTATTCTGTAAACTATAAAGTACTATTTAAATATAAAGTAGAACTTTTTTTGCCATAATGTAGGGGACAGATTTCTAGTTCAGCGAAAAAATTGTTCTTCCTAGGTTTTATTTCTCACGGGGGCCTATGCATATGTGCAGCTACCTAGAGGAACCATAGCTAAAAACAGAAATTCATTGGATTTGAAGATATCTTGGTTGTGTTACTTTCTTGCTGTTACTTTAGTTAAATGATAGCATCTCTGAGACATAGTTTATTAATTTGTCAAATGAATTCAGAAAAATATTATATAAGCTTCAGCAAACGGTTCAAGGCAGTTTTAAAAACAGACATCAGATTGGATCATTATAACAGAAAGAAAAAACAGAACAACATAGCGATGAAGCATAGACCTAATATAAATCTTTAAGGCAGCTGAGGTGGAGGGAGAAATATAATTGTATTTAACTCTCATTATCAGAAAGAAGAAAACACACAAATTCCTCAGTTAATTAATTGATTACCCATCCCTTCCTGAAAAATTCTGGAATGTCACTCTGTAGGTAGAATGATATGGAGATATTATATGTTTTAAGTGTAGAAACACAATGTATGTTACATCTTATAAAAATTCTTACAATGCAAAAGGAGCACTGGTTTTCTGCTTATTGTTCTAGTGTCTTACATTCATAATTGCTGAGAATGCTATTAGGATCCTGTTAAATGAAATTTTGAGCTGAATGGGTCTCATGAAAAAAAGTGAAGGAAATAGCGTATTTATTGTATATGTTGGGTTCTAAAAACAGTATCTTTTGCTTATTATTTTGTGGTGCAAAATATATAGAATCAAAGATTTTCTTGAATATTAATGCCTTAATTGTAACATTAAATAATAAAGTATTATAAATCTCTTAACACATTTTTAATAAATTGAAGCCATAGGAGCAAATGTGTATTAGATTAATGTTAACAGTGAACATGTTTTCCAGTAAATTTCTTTAGAATGTGTCATTGACCTCCAGAAACTGCTCTTTGAACAAATACCATTGATCAGGAAAACAGTTGTAATTTCCAGTGAAAAACAAGAATAATTATTTACCTAGGAGGTAGTGATATGTCTCATATTTGCTTATAAACAATTAAATACACTGTCAATAGAAAGGCTGGTTGAATGCTGAAATAAATCAGTCAGATACTTCTCAAGAATGTTCTTATATATGGTCATATTTGTATATAACAGAATTATCTGAATATTGCATGCTGTGAAATAGATACAAATTCAGTTAGCCATCTCTTAAAAAAGACTAATTTTTCAAGTGGTTTTAAGCAGAGATTAAGTGTTATGAAAGCAAAAGTCCTATCATGATGATGCCGGGGTTCTTGTTTGCGGAGTCAAAGAATGAGCTTCACAAACAGTCAAGGTAGGAGAGCAAGGTACAGGCTTTTATTTAGAGATACAGTGAAAGGACAGAGCTCCCGGCTCACGCCAGGAGGGGACAAGAGAGTCCATAGTGGTGCGTTGTCTAGGGGGTTTTATAGGCAGCTGAGGATTTTTCGAGAACATGAAAAAAACTTAGGGGTGTGGACTTGTTAAGTGGTCCCTGAATATTTAGAATTAACTTAACACAAGCAACTTCCTCTGATGATTTCTCCTTGAGATACCAGCATCTTGGTCTGGGGCATATGAAACAAGGCCACCTGCTCAGCCCCCCAAGGTGGGCTTAGGTATTGTTTGCTAAAGAGTAAGTTAAGAATTTCTAACGTCTTAACTTCTTGGGAATTAAAATGCAATCTTATCTTTAAGGTGGAATCCTTCCTGCCTTTTACTGTGTTTATGCCTGGGCTTACTTGCTAAATTAGTTGCCCAGTTTGCAAAATCACTTAATCAGATCTGAAGGAGAAAGACAGCACATAGGCCTGGGCCTTTTAGTATGCTAAAGGGAACCTTACACATGATTGTAAATGGTTAGCATAATAAAACATGTGCTACTCTTCTTTATCTGGAGAACATTAACTGATCTCACTGAAGAATGATTCTAGAGCTCAATGTTTAACATAGAGTTTTAGCAGGGGGGTTTCCTTGCATGTAGTTGCATTGCTCTGACTGCAAAAATCCCGCCCTGCCCCCTCCAGAGGCCCTCACCCTACTCTGACTACATCCATGGTCCCTGTCTCAATGACAAAGTTTTTCTGTTCAAGAACACGATATTTTAATATTATATTAGAAATTGGAATGAGGTAAATAATTACATAAAAATGAGTCACTTTTGCTATGAAATTAATTCCCACTCCTTACAATGTGAAGTAACATATTAAGTAAGCTCTGTGTTGTCTTTTCTATTTAGTGACTAATCAAATCAGGACCATTTCAGATAAAATAAATGAAAATTTATTTTGTACCTTCCTTGAATTCCAGAAACTGTTACTAGAGACTAGAGAATATTTGGGATTAGTCTGGTTATGTGACAGTAACTTCTAAGATATTCCTAGGGGAACATATTAAATGAGTATAAATTGCCTAAATTAGCTGATATTTAATTAGTGCTATGTTGTATTTCACATGTGAAGGGACATATAAATTGGTGTTCATTTTAATAACTTCTTAATAGTAAAAAAAATAGAAATAGATTGCCAAATTAAATCTCTTTTGAAGAAAATTGGGATGTATACATATTTTTATTAACTAAATATGAATATATCTGTAAATGTATAATGAGAATGGTGTCTAAAACTAGTATTTTATTGGTTATACATTCCACTTTGAAGAATGGAATCAGACAAATATTTAAAAATTTCAACTTAAAAAAAGTAAGTTGCTGAGAAGCAACAGCTCACAGCTTAGACAATGCTTTAGGGTAGAATTTAACAGCTTTTGTACATCCATTATTTCCTCTGCTCAGAGCTATAACTTCACTTGGATGATTTACATAGGCAGTGTTTTAAGGGGGATTTGTCAGCCTGGAGATTAAGAGTCTAGTGTAAATGTAGCTGCTGCTTGAAGCAATCGTAAACAGAGTATCAGCCGACTTTTATTAATGAGCTCTGTTAGTCCAGGGAGAGGAAATCCTGGGGCAAAATACCTCTAAAAACCGAAATCAGTCAGAGGGAGAAATAAAGTTTAAAATCCGTTATTGCTTACAAAACTGCAGTCCAGCCAATCTCTCCCGCTCAAGCAGCAGCAAAACCCGGCCCTCCTCTTCTCCTCCGTTTGCCCAGGTAATTAACCCACTGATACGGAAATGATGAACTTCTCCACCCCTAAGGAAAGATACAAATGCACCAAAGCCATACTTCTTCCTGTCTCTGAAAGCCTGTTGATATGCAGATGTATTAAAGCCAGGCGAGATGTTCTGGAAGTGTTACAGTTTTACGCACAGCTCAATACTGCCTGATTGATAGGACGTGTTCATTCTCTTGTTTAAAACTTGTAATTTGTGTCTTCAGTCTTCAGGACGGTATAAATTCCCTGATGTTTTATATAAGGTGATTTATGATTTGTCCCTTCTCACTTCACAGGCCTCATCTTCCCTTATTGGTCTTACTCTAAAGGCTACACTGTAGCCACATTGCATTAGAGTAATGCTTTTCACAATTGCTTTCCTTTAAAATTCTTCTTTGCAGCCAGTAAAAGTTACTTTGAACTGCTCATGACCTAATTTTGAAGTTTTTCCTATTGAGAATACCTTTTTAAAAACAGTAAACTAATGGTTAGGAAGAGGAAGTGCACATAAGAGAAAAGCAGAGTAGATACCATGCTTTTTTGTATTTGGAAGTTAAACCTTTAAGAAGGTGGAAAAAATTAACATAATCCTTAGAACTACTGACCTTATTTTATTACTCTATTACTGGGAATGGAGCAAAGATACTGTTAGAAGGGGTTTCTGATATCAAAGTAAGATTCAGAAAGCCAGCATAAATCACTGGCTTTAAGATTTTCAATCCTCCAATATTGAATATAGGAATTAGAACAATTTATATGAATAATTATTTACATGTACATGGAAGTTATGAGCATGTGTGAGGGCATGGCATTCTGCAGGATCAGGAGTCTTCCCATCATTTCATTCTCATCTCATACCCTTGATTTTCCTTCTCTCTGCTCAGGAATTCAACTTTTTTTTCCTACTTACTCCATCACACTAGCCACTCTCCTTGGAATACCTCCTCTGCAAAGTAAAGTCTGACTCATCTCTTTTATGTTAATGTAAACATCACTTTTTCATTGAAGCCCGACCCACCTGATTAGGTCAAACTCCACTATTCTAGGAAATCACTGGGGGTGCTCTCCTTTGTGTTTACATTCATTTACATTAGTCAGCATTTCCTGTCTCTTCCATTAGATTTTCATTCCTATCAAGAAAGCAGTCATGCCAGTTTTTCCATATCATTGTTTTCTCTAGTATTTAGTACTGTGCCTGTCACTTCATAGTGCTCAATAAATTGGTGAACAAATAAATGTAAAACTTTTTTGAAATGCATATGATCTCCAACAGCAAAAATAAAATTACAGGAACTTTGTAGAAGCTTTAGGAAAGAAAAATCATGAAAGTTTCCCAGGAAGCAAGAAGTATAGCATAAATATCATTTTCACTTATTAACAGAAATATAAGGTGATTAAGTATCACATTATTTTTATTTTTTGTCTAATCCATGTTACTTTGTTTTAAAAATATGAAAGTAATTATAATAGCTTTCTGCTCTTGATACAGTCCCTATTTTTCCCAGTAAAGATATAATTTCTTAATATTAGTATCTCCTAAAATAAGAGTTTCAAGAACATGATCATAATCCTACCTAAATTTTAACTCTACCATATTATTATTTTTGGCCATAATGATTTTTACTCATTTTTACCTGGCTTAATGTATTTTAATCATCATGACTTATTTATTTATCTACTTCCCTCACAGTTCACAGTAGAAAACAAACTTTACATAGCAGCTCAGTTCACATTTCTCAATAATGATTGTGGATGAATATTAATACTTGCAGCATATGACTTGAGGTACACAGAAAAAAAGCATCACATGAGCATGAATTTCATCCTTCCTACAACGAACAACAAAAAACCCTACTTCCAATAAAAAAACCCTACTTTCATCTGCATGTGTTAAAATACTGATGGTTCATTGGCTGATGAGTCTATAAATAATTTATGAAGACTGGTGAGCAGATGCTTTTATTTTGTTTAAATCATTAATGATGAAAGGAGAGGAAATGCTAATAAACTACAATTTCATTTAATTTTGTTAAAGAAAATATATTCAGTAGGACTGGTAATAGACATCAGGGAATCCCTTTAGTGAATGAAGTATTTAGCACAAGAAAGAACACTTACCACTCTGTTATGGTTGGTGTAGCCTTAGATTTCTGTCTCATATTCTTGTGCTCCTTCTTTTCCTAGGTGAGTGAAAGAAAATAAAGTAGATTTCAAAGTGTATAAATTAAGACGTCAGCTTTTCTAAATGGAGGAATATTTAGTTAAACTGAGACTTAAGAAATGAATACTTTATATTGGTCTTTTTATTTCTGAGGGTAATTAGAAATCAAATGCCTGGTATGATATATATCATGGCTTTATGTATTTAGTACAAAATGGTACTAATCTTTTTATTAGTGTGGTTATGATTTTTGCATAAGTATTTGAATAGTTTCTTTATCTAAAACTTTGTCTTTTGATCTCTATTAAAAAAAGGGTTTGACAATTTCACTATGAAATTCCTTCAATAAACAGTTAATCCAGGGTAGTGTAATCCAGGGTATGGACAAAGGTAAAAAGTTTAGATAATTAAATGATTATGCTAAACTGTGATTCTAGAATATTCATAAAAAGCACAAACTAGGGGTCAGTGCTCTCTTAGTTCATAAAACCCTAACCCTTTGAGATATTATATCAAAACTAATAACTTTAGCAGCTATATTTGGTTAATCCTATGAAAATTAATGTATTCATAAACATTAAAAGAATGTGAAAGTCTTATGCCTAACTGAGAGTTGCCAAATACATTTGACTACAGAACACTGTGTCTGGTTAGCAATTACCAGCAAACTGGTTTTTCAAGCAACATATATAGAGAACTATAGACCAACAGTCTTTAAAAAGATGGATATAAAAATCCTATAGTGATAAACTGCCAAACAAAAAGCAAAAGTGCATTTACATTAAAAGCTAAAACAAAGCAAAACAAAATATAAAACAAGCAAAAAGACAATACTAAATATTAATTACCTCAAAAGTAGATAGCAGCAGAATGATATTATAGCTTTATTATTTGTCTTCTACTAACAAGTACATGTTAATGTTTTTTGAAATTAAAATACTACAACTCTAGGTTGCTTCCACATCTTGGCTATTGTAAAAAGTGCTGTGATAAACATAGGGATGCATATGTCTTTTTGAATCTGAGAAGTTGTAGTCTTTGGGTAAATTTCAAGGAGTGGAATTCCTAGGTCAAATGGTATTTCTATTTTTAGTTTTTTGAGGAACCTCCATATTGCTTTCCACAATGGTTGAACTAGCTTACATTGCCACCAGCAGTGTAGGAGGGTTCCCCTTTCTCCACATCCTCGCCAGCATTTGTTGTTCTTAATTTTTTTTATCTTGGCCATCCTTACTGGTGTGAGGTGATATCTCATTGTGGTTTTAATTTGCATTTCCCTGATGATTAGTGATGTGGAGCATCTTTTCATGTGTCTGTTGGCCATCTGAATTTCTTCTTTGAAGAAGTGTCTTTTCATATCCTCTGCTCCATTTGTTAATTGGGTTATTTGCTTTTTGGTTGTTGAGGCATGTAAGTTCTTTATGTATTTTGGATGTTAACCCCTTGTCTGATAAGTCATTTACAAATATATTCTCCCATATTGTAGGATGCCTTTTTGTTCTGTCGATGGTGTCCTGTGCCATAGAGAAACTTTTTAGTTTGATGTAGTCCCATGAGTTCATTTTTACTTTTGTTTCCCTTGCTCGAGGAGATGTGTTCAGGAAGAAGTTGCTCATGTTTATATTCAGGAGATGTTTGCCTATGTTGTCTTCTAAGAGTTTTATGGTTTTATGTCTTTGATGTATTTCAAGTTTACTTTTGTGTATGGGGTTAGACAATAATCCAGTTTCATTCTCTTGCATGTAGCTGTCCAGTTTTGCCAGCACCAGCTGTTGAAGAGGCTGTCATTTCCTCATTGTATGTCCATGGCTCCTTTATCATATATTAATTGACCATGCTCAGTGAAATAAGCCAGATGGAGAAAGACAAGTGCCAAATGATTTCCCTCATTTGTGGAGTACAGCAATGAAGCAAAACTGAAGGAACAAAATAGCAGCAGACTCAGAGACTCCAAGAATGAACTAGTGGTTATCAAAGGGAAGGGGTATCAGAGGGAGGGTGAGGAGGGAGGGAGAAGGGGATTGAGGGGTATTATGTTCAGTACACATGGTGTGGGGGATCACAGGGAGAACAGTGTAGCACAGAGAAGGCACATAGTGGATCTCTGGCAACTTGCTGCATTTATGGACAGTGATTGCATTGGGGTATGGGTGGGGACTTGATAGTATGAGTAAGTGTAGTAACCACATTGATTTTTCATGTGAAACCTTCATAAGAGTGTACATCAATCATACCTTAATAAAAAATTAAAAAATATATATTAAAACTCTAAAAAATTACTATCAAGTAGGGTTTACCCAAGGAGTGTAAGACTGGCTTATTATAGGTGTATATTACTAACATACTTTTTTGTAATGAATTAGACATGTATTCCTTACAGGAATGGTAAATTCAACATATCCAAAAATGAAATAATTTTTACCTCTCTCTACCTGCAAAATTTTCCCTAATATTCCTTACCTTCTGTCATTAACAATTGCCTTTATCACTGATATCTACAGGTCATATGGGATATTAACAAGTAGTAATTGCAAATCAGATAAAACATGCCTCTCAACAGCTGTATTTGTTTCATATGGCTTTAGCCATACAGTCAATCTCATATGTTTAGTGTGATCTCCGATGATATGAAATTTCCAAAAGCATTTCTCTGTGTTTACATTTCTAGTATACATTTTGGTAATCAGATTCTTAGTAGGTATTTAAGGATATATTTGACTAATTGGCATTTTTGTCCTCTAGTCTGTATAATTTAAGTGCATTTCTACTTTAATAAAGGATTTTTAGTTCTGTGACTGTTCTTTAAAATAAACATTGTCCAAATGGGCATTCATATAAAACTAAACTGTTTTAAGGCAGAAATGGCTTTGTGAAATAGTTTTGAATGCCCAGTTCAAGCTCAAATCTATGATTATTGACCACAACTGTGCGAAAATATAAATATGTGCATGGAAGGAATTCTGTTTTACCAAAATGCATAGAATTTTAAAAATTTACATTTAATCTTAATAAAATTCTACTGGGATTTTTCCCCCAAATATTACTTTTTAACAATTAAATCTTAAAATACCATATAATGATATACTTAGTCAATGAACTATATAAATATACACACATATGATATACACATTTTCTATTATTTATATAATTACAATACAAATCTCTTCATTCAAGCAAACTCAGTCATTAAGTAGTACTTTTTAAAGTAAGTCAATAGCCAGTTACTGGCATTTTGACCCAGAAGTACCACTCCTTTTTTTTTCCTTTACAGCATTATTAAAATTAGTTGTCAGTTTCTGTAAATGAGGACAGTGAAGCCTTGAAAAGTTAACTAATATCAGCATGACTACTCTTTCTAAATAGTTAAAGATTATAGGTTTATCTCTGCAAATTGCATAACTCGTCTTTTTGGAGTTTTCCGTGCTTGGCTGTATTTCTGCTTCTGTAACAGTTGAATATTTCAGAGTTGAGAAAAGTTTGGACATGATTATAGTTACTCATTAATCCAAGGATGATTTTCTGCTTCTAATAACTCTGTTAGCAAATCCACAGCAAAGATCAACAGACACTATTTTTTGTTACTCTCTTTCTCTATAGTCCCTGACCCTATAGTTGTACATTAATTTTTTTGTTTAAGTGGAAAACAAAGGCTTTGTAATACTTTTGCATTTGATCACTGGTATTTGACTTATTTTTGTGCTTCTACTTTTTTTAACTGGTCCTGGAATATAAATAATAAAATTACTACTGAATTCATTTCTTTTTTTCAGTTAAGGAGCATGCAGTTCAAAAAGCTTAAGTAATTTACCTAACAGCATAAATTAAGTTATAAGTTAAATGTATTATTATTAAATTATATTATTATTACTATATACATAATTAGTATAATAATTAGTATTATTAATATTATAAAATTGAGGTCAAAATAATTCATTCTAGAATTTAGGAACTCTTTACTGTGTTGACTGGGGTGTCATGGTGTCATAGTCATATCTGCATCTCTAACATAACACAATGCCTGGCACTAGTAAACCATTAATAAATGTATTTGTATGAATAAATATGATGTACTTTTATAATATTAGGGCACCCTTTTCCATTATGAAACATTGAAGTAAAATTTCATAGCATCTGCTGGTTTTATATAAATCATTTTTTTCTTATTTAAACTTTCAGGTATTTTTACAGTAGAGAAGATATAAGAAAATACACTTATTTGCAATTTTTCATTTAAAAGTCAGTCAGTACAAATGAATCTGAGGAACTTTATGCAAATTAACTATACAAAAAGATAAATAGAACATAGTGCAATATTGTTTATTTAATCTTAAATTGAAGTAAATTTTCTAATTTCAAATTTTTAGGCAGGGAATACAGGAAAATAAGCAAACATTTTGTTATAATTAGATATCCACTAAAATCGAGCATTTAAAGGAAGCTTAAAAAAATTTACTGCCCAGTCACAAAACAATATTAAATATGATTGTTAGAAAATTTAAAGAGTGTTTGCTATTTTCTGCCAACTATAATTATTTCTTAAAATTCTGCATTATTAAGTTATTGTGCTACTTTCAATTCAGGATATAATTTGAATAGTTTAACATGGTCTTTGGAAAGATGTATCTCTTTCTACAAGCAAAATAGGATATTTTGATTATGAATGTGTTGAATTTTAGCACATTCTTGGATTTAGTTTAACAGAAAATCTGTGCCCATCATTAAAGTCATTTCTGGGTGCAGACACAAAATAATAGTTAACTGAAATTTATCAATAATAATGCAGGAGAAGAGGCAGTTTTAATTTAATAATGACTCCAAAGACATCTCTGAATGAAATAAGGTAAACAGTCTATATTGAAATGGATTATAATCACTAAATAGCTTTAAATCCTGATGTAGCATGTTGTGGCATTCACTGTTATGGAAAAAATAGCTAACATATAAGTGAAATATTAATGCTTGTGCATAATGCAAATCAAGGATATTTTAATGCTAAAATGTTGTTAGCCTCAAGAATTATATTATCAAGTAGCAATAAACTGCCAGTGTATCTACCATCCATTCTTTTATAAAAGTAGCTGAATTAGTGTTCAGAAAGGTAGTTTATATACAATCTAAAACATTTTAATTTGATTGATATAGAACTGTAATTAATAAAAGTTTTTATTTTTCTTGTCTTAAATACAATTTTTACAAAACTGAAGGAACAAAATAGCAGCAGACTCCCAGACTCCCAGACTCCCAGAAGGGACTAGTGGTCACAAAAGGGGAAGGGTGTGAGAGGGCAGGTTGGGAGGGAGAGAGATGAAGATTGAGGGGTATTATGTTTAGTACACATGGTGTGGGGGGGGGGTCACAGGGAAAACAGTGTAGCACAGAAAAAGCAAACAGTGAATCTGTGGCATCTTACTACACTGATGGACAGTGATTGAATTGGGGTGTGGGTGGGGACTTGATAATATGGGTAAATGAAGTAACCACATTGTTTTTTAATGTGAAACCTTCATAAGAGTGTATATCAATAATACCTTAATAAAAAATTTAAAAAAACCACTTTTACTTGTGTTGTTTATAACCAAAATAGTGTGTAATAGGTTGACAAATACTCTTAACATTCTTCACATGTTGCACATAGATGCTCCATAACTGGTATCAGGGAATGATGCTGTGGTTGTATGTGTTCAGAGTAGTACAGTTTTTTTTTCCTTTCCCCTGGCTTTATTATGGTACAATTGACAAATAAAATTGTATATATTTAAGGTATGTCACATGATGATTTGTTATATGTACATAATTAGGAAATTATTAATATAATCAAGTTAACACATAGTTACAGTTTGGGGGAAAAAGGGGTGGTGAGAACATTTAATACCAGTTCTCTTAGTAAATTTCACAGTATAATAAGTTTTATTAACTATAGTCACCATGCTGTATGTTAGATCTCCAGAACTTACTCATTTTATAATTGAAAGTTTTTATCCTTTGACCAACTCTTACCATTTCCCACACCCCTTAGATTCTGGCAGCCAGAAATGTACTCTCTGCTTCTATGAATTCAACTCTTTTAGATTCCATATGTAAGGAAGGCCATGCAGTATTTGTCTTTCTTTGCCTGGATTATTTCATTTAGCATAGTGCCCTCCAGGTTCATCCATGTTGTTGCAAATGGAAAGGTTTCTTTCTTTTTTATTACTGAATGCTATTCTGTGTGTGTGTGTGTGTCTGTGTGTGTGTGTGTACCACATTTTCTTTTCATACACCTTCTGTTGATAGACATGGTTTTTTCCCACAATAAATAATGTAATAATTGTAAAAAAGGTTCAGTGGACATAAGAGTGCAAGTATCTCTTAAAGGCCCTGTTTTCATTCTCATTGTATATATATACCCAGAAGCCAGAGTAGTACAGTTTTTATTAAACTTCTCCATGTCTTAGTATTTACTTTTGTATAGTAGAAACATAGAACAAGTATGTTTCAAAGTACTATTTTTTAAATTAAAGCATACTTGATATACAATCTCAAATTAGTTTCAAGTATACGACCTAGTGGTTCACCAGCTACCCATGTTATTAAATACTCACCCCAACTAGTACATTCACTATCAACACAGAGAGATGTCATAGTACTATTGGCTATATTCTCCATGCTATACTACCATTCCTGTGGCCAACTTACTTTACTTTATGATTGAGAATTTTTGTGCCTCTTTATGCCCCTTATCCTCCCCACCCACACACCCCAACCTGTCCCTAGTAGTATGGTAACTACTAGTCACCTCTCAGTTCTATGAGTCTACTTTTTTTTCATTCTGTTCTGTTTTGTTTTTTGATTCCACAAATAAGTGAAATCATCTATTATTTGTCTTTCTCCACCTAGCTTATTTCACTTAGAAGAGTACCCTTTAGGGTACTGTTGTTGAGAATGGCAGGATTTCTTTCTTTTTCATGGCTGAATAATACCACCTCTTCTTTATCCATTCATCTATTGATGGACATTTCTATATATTGGTTATTACAAATAATGCAATGGTAAACATAGAAGATGCATATGTCTTCAAATCAACAATTTTGTTTTCTTTGGGTAAATTCCTAGAAGTGGAATTACTAGGTCATATAGTATTTCTATTTTTAGTTTTTTATAGGAACCTCCATACTGCTTTCCACAGTGGCTGCACCATTGACATTCCCACCAACAGTGTAGGAGGGTTTCCCTTTCTCCATATTCTCATCAACACTTTTTATTTCTTGTCTTTTGGATGGTGGTTATTCTAACTGGTATGAGCTGACATCTCCTTGTGTTTTTGATTTGCATTTTCCTAATAATTACCAATGTGGAGCATCTTTTCATGTGCTCATTAGTCATCTGTATGTCTTCTTTGGAAAAATGTCTGTTCAGGTCCTCTGCCTATTTTTTAATTGGGTTAGTTGTTTTCTTAGTGTTGAGTTGTATGAGTTCTTTATTTATTTTGGATATGTTAACCACTTATTGGATAAATCATTTATGAATATATTCTCCCATACTATAGATTTTCCTTTTGTTTGTTGATGGTGTTCTTTGCTGTACAGAAGCTTTTTAGTTTGATGTAGTCCCACTTGTTCATTTTTTTATTTTGTGTCCCTTGCCCAAGGAGATGTATCCAGAAAAAAGTTGCTCATGCTTATGTTTAAGAGATTTTTGCCTATGCTTTCTTCTAAGAGTTTTATGATTTCATGTCTTACATTTAGGTCTTTAATCCATTTCGAGTTCACTTTTGTGTATGGATTTAGACTGTAATCCAGCTTCGTTCTCTTGCATGGAACTGTCCAGTTTTCCCAGCATCAGTTATTGAAGAGGCTGTTTCTCACCATTGTATATGCTTGGCTCCTTTATCATTTATGAATTGGCCATATATGCTTGGGTTTATATGCAGGCTCTCTGTTTTGTTCCATGGACCTATGGGTCTGTTCTTGTGCCAGTACCATACTGTTTTGATTCTATGAGGAGGTTTGAAAGACTATTTTTGCTGAAATACTGTGAATTCTATCTTTAGAATTTGATAAGCTAGAGAATTTCTGCAAAATTCTCTTCTAAACTATTTCTGCCTTCAAATAATGTGATTCTTTACATAAATATACAAGAGAAAAGGGGAAGTAATTGCAGAAGTTAAAGTGACAATGGAATCCCAGTTGTATAGTTATTGTAGGCAAATCTGTCTAGTATAGAGAATAATTTGTTTCTTCCATAAAAAATGTTAAACACTTTTTATATTATTTATAACCTGATTGAACTTGGTATTAAAAGTATGTAATATTTACTGATAGTGATATGAATGGGATCTCAGATAAATGTTTTGATTAGTAAATAGTTAAATATAGAAAATTCAGAAAGTTTTTAAATGTTAGTGCCATAGAAATGTAGAATATAACAAGACTAAATACAAATTTTATATTTGAATATTCAATTTGATTTTTTAAAGGCAAATTTTAAGTACAATTTACTTATATATTACACAAACAGAATTAGTTTCAATAAGTCAATGCATTTCAAATTTCCAAGTTCTTCATTTATCATATTATTTAAGTGCTGAGACACATTTTGGAGTCAGAAATACTTATTACTAGGGAGCGTACAACCTACTTGACTATTTCAAGGTATACTGATTAAAAGATGGGAAAGTCAATAGGTTTACGGTATTGCATTTATCTCCTTTGACAAAGAAGTGTTTAGTCTTAACAATGATAGAAGATTCCACAGTTAAGGCAGTGGTTGTATAAACATTTTTATGTGTCTCTTCTTTCATAAATTGTATGTAGTTTATATCTAAATAGGCTAAGCATCCTGGTGATTTAAATATGGACAATAGAGATCTACATATTTTATGTTCAGAGCATCATTCATTCATTCAACAAATATTAATGAACGTTATTATGTGCTCAAGTAACATGGATGAGGAAAGCACATTACTTTCTGCCTTAATAACCTCCATCTTACAGAGGAACAATGGACACCCAACCCAACAAATGACTAAATATGACTTAGGAAATAATATATTAACCTCAATATTAAAAAAAATTAAGCAGGATAAGAAAGATTAGGAATATATTTAACGGTCAGGATAGGGGTAAAGTCTTGAGAATGTGAAGAGTTTACCATGACAGTGTCTGGGCACTGAGGTTCCAGCCAGAGAGAACAGTATATGACAGGGCCTGAGTCAGGAACATGCCTGTACTATTGGTCAGAAAACAAGAACGCCAGTGTATCTGTGGCAGAGTGCTTTGCAGGGAGAAGAGCAGAAAATGAGCCTGAAAGGCAAAGGGAGGAATCAGACTGGGTAGTGTGCTGCAGGCAAGTGGAAGAACATTAGCTTTCGTCTAAGTGAAATAGGGAAGTTTCTTAGGGTTTGAGAAGAATAGCATAACCTGACTTGTTTCCATAGGACGACGCTGGCTGGTGTATTGACAGCAGACTGTTGAGGAGGACTGGAAGTGTTTCTTGTAGTGCAGCAGAGAGAAAATGATGGCATGGATCATTGTGTTAGCAGTAGAAATGGTTAGTTGTGATTGTGGCTTCTGATTATATTTTGAAGCTAGAAACAGTGGAGTTTGCTTAGGGCTTGGATAAAGATTGTAAAAAGAGAGAGAAATTGAAGGTGACTCCAGGATTTTGGCCCAATCCACAATGTATTTGTCATCTGGTGTTGAAGAATTTGGGAGAAGCAAAGTGAAACAGGAGGTTTGGACTCAATTTGGACTTGTTAAATTAGAGATGTCTATTAGAGATAAAGAGAAGAAGTTGAGGGAATAGTTGTGTGATGCTTGTCATGTTAGGGAAGAGCAGCGACGTTGTGACCGGAGGGGTGAGTCTGGATGGCCTTAGAAGATGAGGTCGGCGACGAGCCAGAGCCTTTGGATTTAATTTTATGTGTGATGAAAGAATATTAGGAGTTATGAATAGAAAAGGAAACATATTTGGCCTATAATTTAAAAGGGTTACTCTTTTTGGGCTAGATATTTAAGTATTCTCTGCCTTATTTTCTCCTGTGGGGAAGAAACTAAACTTATTTATTTATTGCAGAAATAGTCATTGACTTAGAAGATAGCATGTTAACATTAATATTTTTTAAAATGTCATGACATTGTTATACATAAACTGGAGCAATAGCTCATCTAATGAAACCTAAGAGAAACCAGCTGGCAGGTCTATTAAAAATTCACCTTTATTAATCCTTAAAAAAAGTTGATTTATTTTTGTATACTAATACCAAACATGTAACATTAAGTGTGATATTAGTAAATATCTGAAAGCCTCACATGATTTTCTTAGGTCAAGTAAAATAGCATTTTATACAAGGATTATAAAAAATTATTGTGGGAATTTAACTATTTCTAGCAAGTAAATTAAATATATTTTACTGCATCATAGTTTATTCAGAAAGTGTATTAATATAGGTTGTGATGGGTATTATCATTTACCATTTGGTAGATTAAAAAAAAATAGCCATGATATTTTGTAGCTTCTCCATGAAGAGAAGGAGTCTGTTTCCACACCATTTCAATCTGAGCTGATCTTGTGATTTACTTTGGCAAATGGAATGGGCAAATAAAGCCAGGTCTTAGAACCTGCAGGTGTCATCTCTGTCCTGAGATGGTAGGAAGCCAGTTGAGTCTATTGGAGGATTAGAGGTCACATGGGGAAGAACCAAAGCTCACAGCCAAAAGTGAACACTCACCGTTTGGCAGAAGAGTGAAGCTGTCTTAGACCTTTCATGGTAGCCAGACTTAGGGGTCAATGCAGCCACATGGGTGAGCGCAAGGAAACCAGAGAAACTCCTCACAAATGCACAGATTTATGTGAAATGTTAGATTGTCATCGTTCTGAGCTACTTAGTTTTGAGGAGTGTGTTATGCAGTAATAAAAAGCTGAAACTTATGAATTAAATATTTTTTGGAGTTTGTTTACATATATTACCTGAGTATGGTTTAACCAGGTGTTCTTTTGTTCTTTTTTGCTGTTAGTTACCGAGTGGCTACTAAATGTTTTGTGCTAAATGCTCTGGGAGATAAAAATATAAGGTATACATACTGATATTAGGGTAGATAATAGTTGAGTTGGTGTTAGAAATATTGAACAGTAAATAGAAAAACTTGGTATTAGCTCTCTAAGACATGAATTCATACATGCTCGAGGAATTTAGAGGAACACTCCAGCAAGGAAGTTTCATGAAGGAATTCATATTTGAAGTGCAGCTTCAAAAAATGGGTATTATACTTGGTATTGGGGAAAGTGGGCTTTCAGTTGAAAGTAATAGATTGGGCAAAAATAGACATAAAGGCAAGGATTATATACTATGATAAGTAAACCGTCCAAATAGTGAAGGGGAAATAAGTAAGGAAAGTTCAAGATAAAGCAAGTTAGATCAACAAGCTCTGTAGTCTAGTTAATGCTATACTTAACACGTATCTATTGCCAAATAACAAACCACCACAAAATGCAGTGGCTTAAACAACACAGTAGATTTTTTCTCACAGTTTCATGGCTGGTGACCAGGGCAGTCAGTCTTTCTGCTCATTTCTCCTGTGATTACTCCCGGCTTCAGTCACGTGGCAGCGTGACAGGAGCGGGAGAGTCCAAGATGACCTGAGCCTCAAGGCCGGGACATCGGGATTTCTCTCATACAGCCTTTCAACCTCCAGCAGATGGTATCAGGATGTTTCATTGCAAAGTAATCTCAGATTTCCGAGAGAGCAAGATCCAGAGCTCCTGGGTCTCGTGTTGAGATCTAGACTCTGCAACGACACAGTGTCTATCACTTCTACGATATTCTATTGACTGAACAGATCTTTTGGCCAGCTCAGATTTAAGGACATAATGAAATGGATTTCATTCTTGAAGGGAGATATAGCAATGACATAATGCAAAAGGGCATGAAATATAAGGAAACTTGATTTATTGGCAGCTGTTATAATATTCCATCACATCACAAATTAGAGAGTCTTCTTATTGAAATACAGTTTGTATACAATACTATATTGGTTTCAGAGGAACAGCATAGTGATTCATCAATTATATACGTGATTTAATGCTCACATGATGTGTAGTTACTGTCTATCACCGTACAGACATTACGATATTTCAAACTACATTCTGTATGCTATACTTCTATCCCTGTGACTAAATTACTTTGTATTTTGAAATTTGTACCTCTTTATCCCCTTCACCCATTTCACTCCCTCAGTGATAACCAACTGTCAATTCTCTGCGTTTATGCATCTATTTTTTTGTTTTTAAGATTCCACATATAAGTGAAATCGTATGTTATTCCTCTTTCTTTGACTGACTGACTTTACTTAGCATAAAACCCTCTTAACTCCATCCATGTTGTCATACATGGCAATATTTCTTTCTTTTTCATGGCTGAATAATATTCCTTTGTATATATGTACCACTCTTCTTTACACTTTCATATACCGATGGATGCTTTGGTTGCTTCCATATTTTGGCTATTGTAAATAATGCTACATGTAAGCATATAAACATAAGGGTGTATATCTTTTCTGATTAGTGATTTCATTTTCTTTGGGTAGATTGCCAGAAGTGGACTTGCTGGGTTGTATCATATTTCTATATTCAGTTTTCTGAGAAACCTCTATACTGTTTTCCATAGTGGTTGCACCAATTTGCAATAACACCAGAAGTATATGAGGGTTCCCTTTTCTCCACATCATCACCAACACTTATTTCTTGTCTTCTTGATAGTCGCCTTGTTGATTCTGACTGGTGTGAGGAGTGATATCTCATTGTAGTTTTGATTTGCATTTCTCTGATGATTAGTGATGTTGAGCATCTTTTCATGTGTCTGTTGACCATCTGCATCTTCTGTAGATACAGCCATAGAAAAATATTCAGATCCTCTGCTCATTTTTTAGTCAGGTTATTATTATTATTATTTTGATGTTGAGTCATATGAGTTCTTTATATGTTTTGGATATTAGCCCCTTATCAGATTTGCAAATACATTTGCAAATATATTCTCCCATATGTTTTGTTGATGGTTTCCTTTGTTATGCAGAATCTACTTTTTGTACACAAGTCTGGTGTGGTCCCAATTGTTTATTTTTGCTTCTGTTTCTCTTGCCTGGGGAGACATGTCTATGTTCATCAGGGATATTGGTCTGTACTTTTCTTTTTTGTGGCATCTTTGCCTGGTTTTGGTGTCAGAATGATGTTGGCTTCATACAATGAGTTTGGGAGTATTCCCTCCTCTTCTACTTTTTGGAAAACTTTAAGGAGGATGGTCATTAAGTCTTCACTAAATGTTTGATAAACTAGGAGTTTTGTTCTTAGGTAGTTTTTTAATTAAAAATTCAATTTCCTTTCTGGTAATTGGTCTATTCAGATCTTCTGTTTCTTCCTGGGTCAGCCTTAGAAGGTTGTAATTTTCTAGAAAGTTGTCCATTTCTTCTACATTATCCAGTTTGTTAGCATATAATTTTTCATTGTATTCTCTCATAATTCTTTGTATTTCTGTGGTATCTGTAGTGATATTTCCTTTCTCATTTCTGATTCTGTTTATGTGTGTAGACTCTTTTTTTCTTGATAACTCTGGCTAGGGGTTTTTCAATTTGTTTATTTTCTCGAAGAACCAGCTCCCTCTTTCATTGATTCCCTCTATTGTTTTATTCTTCTCAATTTCATTTATTTTTGCTCTAATCTTTTTTATGTCCCTCCTCCTATTAACTGTGGGCCTCATTTTTTCTTCCTTTTCTAGTTCCATTAACTGTGAGTTTAGACTGTTCATTAGGGATTGTTCTTCTTTCCTGAGGTAGGTCTGTATTGCAATGTAGTTCTTCTTAGCAGGGACTTTGCTGTGTCCCACAGATTTTGTGGTGTTGAATTATTGTTTTCATTAATCTCCATATATTGCTTGATGTCTGTTTTTAATTGGTCATTGATCCATTGATTGTTTAGGAGCATGTTATTAAGCCTCCATGTGTTTGTGGACTTTTTCATTTTTTGTGTGTAATTAATTTCTAGTTTCATACCTTTGTGATCTGAGAAACTGGTTGGTACAATTTCAGTCTTTTTGTATTTATTGAGGCTCTTTTTGTGGTCTAGTATATGATCTATTCTTGAAAATGTTCCATGTGCACTTGAGAAGAATGTATATCCTGTTGGTTTTGGATGGAGTGTTCTGTAGATGTCCATTAGGTCCATCTGTTCTTATACATTGTTCAGTGCCTCTGTCTCTTTACTTATTTTCTGTCTGGTTTATCTGTCCTTTGGAGTGACTGGTGTGTTGAGGTCTCCTAAAATGAATGCATTGCATTGTATTTCCCCTTTAATTCTGTTAGTATTTGTTTCTCATATGTAGGTGATCCTGTGCTGGATGCATAGAAACTTATAATAGTTACAGCCTCTTGTTGAACTCACCCCTTTATTATTATGTATTGTCCTTCTTTGTCTCTTGTGACTTTCTTTGTTTTGAAGTCTATTTTGCTTGATACAACTAATATAACTCCTGCTTTTTCTCCTTATTAGTTGCATGAAATATATTTTTCCATCCCTTTATTTTCAGTCTGTGTATGTCTTTGGGTTTGAAGTGAGTCTCTTGTAGGCATCATATAGATGGGTCTTGTTTTTTAATCCAGTCAGTGACTCTATGTCTTTTGATTGGTGTGTTCAGACCATTTACATTTAGGGTGATTATCGATAGGTATGTACTTATTGCCACTGCAGGCTTAAGATTCATGGTTGCCAAAGGTTCAAGGGTAATTCCCTTACTAACAGTCTAATTTAACTTATTTAGTATGCTATTACAAACACAACCTAAAGGTTCTTTTTTTTCCCTCCTTTTTCTTCCTCCTCCATTCTTTATATATTAAGTATCATATTCTTTACTCTTTGTCCCTTGATTGACTTTGGGGTGTTTGATTTGATTTTGCATCTGCTTAGTAATTAATTTTTCTACTTTGTCGTGGTCTGATTTCCCCTGGTGACAGCTATTTAACCTTAAGAATACTTCCATCTTTAGCAGTTCCTACAAAATGTACGGTAGAAGTGGTTTGTGGGAGGTAAATTCTCTCAGCTTTTGTTTATCTGAAAATTGTTGATTCCCTCTTTCAAATTTAAATGATAATCTTGCCAGGGTAGAGTATTCCTGGTTTGAGGCCCTTCTTTTTCATTGCATTAAATATATTATGCCACTCCCTTCTGGCCTGCAAGTTTTCTATTGAGAAATCTGATGATAGCCTCATGTGTTTTCCTTTGTATGTGATCTTTTTTCTCTCTCTAGCAGTTTTTAAAAATCTGTCTTTATCCTTGATATTTGCCATTTTAGTTATTGTATATCTTGATGTTGTCTTCCTTGGGTCCCTTGTGTGGGGAGATCTGTGCGCCATCATGGCCTGAGAGACTATCTCCATTCCCAAATGGGAGAAGTTTTCACCAATTACCTCCTCAGTGACACTTTCTATCCCTTTCTCTCTCTTCTTCTGCTTCCCCTATAATGCAAATATTGTTCCGCTGGGATTGGTCACACAGTTCTCTCAATTTTCTTTCATTCTTAGAGATCCTTTTTTCTCTCTATGCCTCAACTTCTTTGTATTCCTCTTCTCTAATTTCTATTCTATTTAGTGTCTCTTCTACTCCTTCTAATCTGCTTTTAAATCTCTCCATTGTATGTTCCATTTCAGATCTGGAATTTCTTAATGATTGAATCTCCATCTGAAATTCATTCCTGAGGTCTTGAATATTTTTCTGTACCTCCATGAGCATCTTTATGATTTTTATTTTGAACTGTCTTTCAGGAAGATTGGTGAGCTCAGTTTCGCTTGGCTCTTTTTCTGGGGTTTGTGAGATTTTGGTCTGAACTAGGTTCCTTTGACATTTCATATTCCTCTGTAGCGCCCTCTCATGCCCAGAAGCTCTAGTCTCTGGAGCTGCTTACCCTCTGGAGTGAGGTTGTGAGTCACAGGGGAGTGACACTGGTGCCTGATGGAAGGAAAGAGCTGTTTCCTGCTTCCTGACTGCAGTGCCTGTCTCCAGTGTCAGAGCCAGTTGGCCGAGAACACAGGTATAAGCCTCTGTGTTTTACGTCTCTAGCTGCTGTAGGCAGGGCCTCCCTCTGGTGGCCTGACGCCAGTGCAGTTACTGCTGGTTTGCGAGGTGGTGCTGGAAGGCCAGGAGGTAGGTGCAGCAGGCTGTGTATCACAGTGGGTGGCTTTGGAGCTGAGTTGCCAGCCAGGGGATGAAGCGCCTGAAGCTCCTCAAAGTTCTCAACCTGTTGGGCAGAGCCCACCCAGACAACCTTGTTCACCTATTCCTTCTCCTGCATAGCAAGCTCTGTGTAATCCCCGCCCCTTCAGCAGCCCTCTTGCTGCTTGGAAGCCTCTCTGACTGCCTGCCTTTCCTTTGTCTCAGAGCAGTCAGGTGTGGATCCCTGTCCTCCACAAACAGCCAGAATCGCAGTCTCTCAAGCACTCTGCCTGTCCCAGCTCCCAAATCCCACCAATCTCCAGAGCACCACACAATGTAGGTTTGTGCTCCAAAGTAGACCTCCAGCGCTGGGTGTTCAGCAGTCCCAGGCTTCCACCCCCCCTCCATTTCTCTTCCTCCTGCCACTGAGCTGGGTTGGGGGAAGGGTTTGGGTCCCCCTGGATTAAGGCTTTCATACGTTACCTCATTTCGTGAGGTCTGCTCTGTTCTCCAGGAGTATGTAGTTTGGTGCAGCCTTCTTTCCTGTTGCTGTTTTAGGATTAGTTATATTAACTATGTTTTCATACTGAATGTGATTTTGGGAGGTGTTCTCTGTCTCACCTCTCATGCCGCCATCTTGAACCCCTCGTCTCTTTCTAATTAATTTTTGAATTTGGTTCACTTATATGATGTTGAGGCTTTTTGCACTGATGTTTATCAGGGGTTTTGGTTTGTAATTTTCTTTCTTTGTGTTGTCCTTCTCTGGTTTTGGTACCAGTGATGCTATCCTCATAGAATATATTTGGAAACTTTCCTTTCACTTCAGTTTTTTGGAATAGAGTAGGAGAGGCATTAATTCTTTAAATGTTTGGTAGAATTCACCTGTGGAGCCATCTTACCCAAGTTTGGTTTGTTAAGATTTTTCTGATTACCATTTGAATTTCATTACTAATAATTTGTCTGTTCAGATTTTCTGTGTTTTCTTGGTTTAGTCTTGGAAGATTGTGTGTTTCCAGGAATTTATTAATTTCTTCTAAGTTGTTCAATTTGTTTGCCTATAATTTTTCATAATATTCTCTTATAATCATTGCCATTTCTGTGGTGTCAGTTGTAACTTCTCTTTCACTTTACAATTTTATTCATTTTAGTCTTCTGTCTTTTTTTCTTGATGAGTCTATCTACAAGTTTATTTTTTTATCTTTTCAAAGAATCAACTCTTAGTTGCATTGATCTTTTCTATTTCTTTTTAGTCTTTATTTCCACTCTCTGTGATTTCCTTTCTTCTACTAACTTTGGAGTTTCTTTTCCCTCTTTTTCTAGTTTCTTCAGGAGTAAGGTTAAATTGTTTATTGGGAATGTTTCTTGCCTCTTGAGTTATGCCTGTATTGCTATAAACTTCCCTCTTAGGACTTGCCTTCCCCCTAAAGATTTTGAATTGTTTTATTTTTGTGTTCACTATTCTCCAAGTATTTCTTGATTCCTTTGATTTCTTTAATGAACCATTGGTTGTTAGTAGCATACTGTTTAGCCTCCATGTGTTGTGCTTTGTCTACTTTTTTCTTGTAATTAATTTCCTGTTTCATACTGTTGTGGTCTGAAAAGATGCTTGATATGACTTCAATCTTCTTTAACTTATTGAGACTTGCTTTGTGGCCTAACATATCATCTATTCTGGTCAATGTTCCATTTGCATTTGAAAAGAATCTTTATTCTACTGTTTTGGGATATATTTTTCTGTATATATCTGTTAATTCCATTCGGTCTAATGTCTCATTCAAATCCACTGTTTCTTTATTGATTTTTTTTTGTCGGGAAGATCTATCTATTAATGTGTGTGGCAGTGTTAAACTCCCCTACTATTATTGTATTACTGTCAATCTCTCCCTTTATGTCTGTTAATATTTGCTTTATATATTTATGTGCTCCTCTGTTTGATACATAGATATTTACAATTATTAAATCTTATTGCTGAATTTGCCTTTAATCATTATATACTGTTCTTTTTTGCCTATTGTTACAGACTTCATTTTAAATTCTGTTTTGTCTGATATCAGTATTGCTACCAGGTTTTTTTTTTTTATTCCCATTTATATGGAATATCTTTTCCCATTCCTTCAGTTTTGGTCTCTGTGTGTTTTGTGTCTAAAGTGAGTCTCTTGTAGGCAGTAAATAGATGGGTCTTTTGTTTTGTTTTGTTTTTTTCCCATTCAGTCACCCTATGTCTTTTTATTGGAGCAGGCAGCCATTTACATAAAAAATAATTACTAATAGATATGCAGTCATTGCCATTTTGTTAAATGTTTCCTGGTTGTTTTTGTTGTCCCTCTCTAATCCTTCTTTCTACTCTTGCTCTCCTCTCATGCATTATTACTTCCTTTACTATTATGCTTGGATTCCCTTATCTTCATTTCTTGTGTATACATTTTAGGTTTTTGGCTTGTGGTTACCATGGGGTTCTTTAATGATGTCCTGCATATTTAGCAATCTATGATATGTTGGTAGTCACTTAAATTCAAATGCATTCTAACACTATATTTTTTACTCCCTGTCTTCCACATTTTATATAGGTGATGCCTTCATTTACAACTTTTTATTTAGTGATTCCCTTAATTGATTTTAGATGTAATTAGTTACAATGCTTTTGTCTTTTTGACCTTCATACTAGCTTTTAAGTCATTGGATTGTTCATTTTTATGTATTTCTTGCTTCTAGTTAGTGTCTTTTCTTTTCCTCTTAAAGAAGAAACTTTAAAGTTTCCTGTAAAGCCTTGTTAGTGGTCGTAAGTTCCTTTCACTTATGTTTATTTGTGAAACTCTTTAGCTTCCCTTCTATTTTGAATGATAACCTTGCTGGGTAGAGTACTTCTTGATGGAGGGTTTTTTTTCTCAGCACTTTGACTATATCATATAACTCCTTTCTTTTTTCCTTTTGCTGTTCAGGTTGAGTACTTTCCATTACTCTGTCTTTAAATCATTGATCCATTCTTGTGCATTCTCTAATCTTGTGTTGATTCCCTCTACTGTGTTTTTTACTGCATTTATTGCATTTTTCATCTGTGATTGGTTCTGTTTTATATTTTCTATCCCTTTGTAGGGGTTCTCACTGAGTTCTTCTTCTCTCTAGCGTGGTGAAAATCTTTTTAATTATCAGTTAGAACTTTGTATCTAGTAGATATCTTAACTCTGTTACATTTAGTTCTTTTTCTGTTTCATCATGCTCTTTTGTTTCAAGCATATTCCTCTGTCTCCTCAGTTTGTTGGACTTTCTGCACTTGATTCTATTAATTAGTAGAAGGGCTACCTCTCCCATTCTTGAAGGATTGGCCTTGTATAGGGAAGGTCCCTGTGTAGACTGTGTGTCCCTAGTGGTTTAGGCTGGCTGGCTGGAGGCCTAGTGAATATGAGCTGGGGATGTCTTGATGTCTGGGCTGGAAGGGCATATTTGCAAGGGGGAAGAGTCAGAGAAGCCCAATTGGAGGGATTCCTGTATGGGTTCCAATGTGGTCCATGCTGCTGAGAAGGGAGTGGATTTTGGTACCATCTATAGGAGTGGGCAGCAACTAGCTTTGCACTCATGGTCAATCGCCAGATATAGCCTCCAGAAGATCCCCTACTCCACAGATACTGGGTGTGCATGCACAGTGCAGTAGTGGCTCAGGCATGCCCTAGAGGGATGATAGAGACTGGCTCTGCACCTGTGGTATGGCCCCAGGACTAGGTATAGCCCTCAGGAAAGCCCAGACCCCACAACCACTTGCTCTGAGTCCGAGTCTGCAGTGTATTAGCAGCTTACATATGCATCAATGACTGCCTCTAGGGAAGCTCTACCTCCACAGCCTCTGGGTGGGCACCAATGGTGCAGCATTGGCTAGGTTGTGCTCCCCAAGCATCAGCAGCAACTGGCTCTGTGCCCTTGGGGTAGCAGTAACCTGAATGCACTCTCTGTCTGGTGTCTCTGCATGTAGGCAGGACCTAGAGTCTGAATGCACTCTAAAGCACGGCTCGTGTTATATGCCCAGAGCAGGGAGTCTGTTTCCAGGATACTCAGTGATATCCCTCCCTGGAGCAGTAACTGGCTCCACACCCTCCATGCAGCTGTAACCTAAATGCAATCTCAAGCCAAGGAGTCTGGGTATGAGTTGGGACTCAGAAACTGCCTAGACCAAGTCTAAAATTGGTGTGTGTTCCCAACTCTGTTCTCCAGATCACTCCCAAGGTGGGGAAGGAGTACAGAGAATGGCTTTCACCAGAGCTCTGATCCAAAGAGAATTCCAGATTTCTCCTGCCAAGCAATGAGTGTTTTAGCACTATTAATTGTTTTTCTTATACTTATAATCTAGATTCACTTAAAGTGCAGGGAATTTGTGCCTAGGTTACTCAGTGATATCCTTGCCATCTATGGGCCATTGCAGTAAGGGTGGAATTCTCTCCTTTATTGTGTCTCCATCTCTTTTTGCCATTTTTATGCGATCTTTCTATTCCTCATTGTATGGGTTGTTCATTCAGTCTTCAGTTCTTGCTCAAGTTGAACTGCTCTGTGCATAGGCGGGAGGAAGTGGGCTCAGGCTCTTCCAGTCACCATCTTCCAGAAGTCTCCTGGTGAGTGTTCTTGAACAGTGAGAATCCATGGCTTTTTGAAACTGAGATTGTCATACTCAAGCTGAGTTTAAATAATCTAAATATTGCTCTAATGAGTTAGTTCCATTAAAAGAACACACTGAAGACCACGGAGTAAAGCAGGAGGATTTTCTAGTAGTTTAGTTCAAGATACTATATATCTGAATTAGAAAAGATACATTTTGTCTAATAGATTATTAATGGAGATTGACTTTTTATATGTAGTTAAGCAAAATAGAGTAAGCCTTTAAATAAAATTTGAATCCATGAAAGTATATAATTTTTCTTCCTTCTTATCCTATTTTCTACTGAAATGTAACATATAACTTGCTTATATCCTCAAATACGTATTATTTTAAGTAACATTTTAAAAAGCCTATTCTACAGAAATGTTTATTATCAGTCCGATTTGGTTATGTTAAGGCTCCATCTAAATAGTCTTATAATAATTAACTTGCCCATTATACTGCATGGGGGCAGCTGAGCAAATAAACTGATATAAATCCACTTATATGACCTGGTAGCTCACACAAAATTCCTAAGCATAGAACAAGGGCAATTTTGCTAAGCAATTCTGGATACCTGGAATTGAGAAAAAGAGAGAGAGAAAACCTAAAGAAGAAAGAAGCACTTTTTGCTTCAGAAGTAAAATAAGTACCTTTTTCTCCTCTGTCCTTTGTTCCAATGACTTGTGTGACTTTCCATCTATCTACCTAAGACATACTCTGCCTTAAAAAAAAGAGAAATGTAAGATAATTGAATATTTCTTATATATGTATAACTTAGACAAGTCAGGAGATCACCTCAGAGGGTAGCAGGCTAGCAAAGGCATCTCTGGAGTGTAAACACTGACTGTTCGTCACAGTCATAGTCTGTATCTGCTTGTTTTATATAGAAGTTGGAATGAGTGTCAGAAAGTGTACAGTGATTTCTCTGGGCAGCTTTATAGAGATATAATTTACATAGCATAAAATTCACACATTTTAAGTGTAAATTTCAATCATTTTTAACATATTTGCAGAATTCTTCAGTCATCACTGCAATCCAGTATTAGAGCACTTCCGTTAGCCCTTCGCACCATCAGTCCTCAGGCACCCACTAATCTGCTTTGTGGTTCTTCTCCAGACATTTCATATAAAATAAACAGAGTCATACAATATATAGTCTTTTACATCTGGCTTCCTTCAGCATGTTTTGGTGGTTTATCTGAATAGTAACATGCATCAGTACTTGGATTCTTTTTTCTGCTGAATAATATTTTATTATACACTGATATTTGTTGCAAACCTCATGCCTCCCTTCAACAGTGCATAATATATGTGTATCTTTCATAGTGTCAGTTACTTTTTTTTTAAGGATTGTAGCAGTGCCATTTCTAATATTTTTTTTTAACAATTCTACTTTGAGAACATCTTGTAACAATTTCTATGTTGCTCCCTTACTTTCACACCGTAAGTAACTTTGCACAGATGATTAATCCATTTAAGGACTCTTCTTAAGAGTCACTTGTCAATTGTTAACTCCTCAAACTTTTCATATACACGTCTATGTATATATACAGTAAAATGGATATATACAGCAAAATGCCTCTCTTTATGTAAAAAACAAAACAAAAACACTAGACTATTGCTGTTTTCACAGAGAATACATTCAGTAGTTTCTGTTTCCTTCATGCGCAAAATGCTTGTGTAACACTCCTGAAATTCAGTCTATTCATTTACATGCTACTCAAACATACTTTGTGATAGCTTGGTTTCAATTTTTTGCTATTAATCAAAGTAATATTACTTCTGGTTAATGTAGGATAAAAACTTGAAAATTAGATTTTCCTGAGAAAAGTTACATTGTACAATTTAAGATCCCAACTAGTAAAGGACTTTATGAAATGTGCTTTGGCTTTCAAAAGGGTAATGATATGAGAATTTCAAAAGGGTACAAAAAATGTGCCCAGCTTGAAAGTTTAAAATTTAATGCACATGTTTCTTTAGCATTTGTGGAATCCAACATCTGGAGCGAATAGGAAAGAAGCTGAATCTCTTTGACTCCCTGTATTTCTGCATTGTGACGTTTTCCACTGTGGGCTTCGGTGACGTTACCCCTGAAACCTGGTCCTCCAAACTTTTTGTTGTCGCTATGATCTGCGTTGCTCTTGTGGTCCTGCCCATACAGGTAACACAGTCATGCTAAATTTTATAGAAATGTGCGAGTTCTTATAAAATCAACTCTTCCATCTTTAAAAGGAAATGCAGTGTGGTTTATTAATTTACTATATTAATACACACTATTATTACATCAAGTGAACTAATTAAAATTGTCACAGAAATGCCTTTTTACATTATATTAGAAATTGAATTTTTTCCCTCCACTTATAACTGATAGTTCATATCTCATTTCAGTTCTTCAAGATTTTTCTTGTAAATGCAGAATATTTTATTATATTAATTATAGGAACATAGGCTAATATAGTTTCTAATTATAGAATGGTAGATCGAGGAAATAAACTTGTGAAGGGTTGATTTCTCTTGATTCTTGAAATAATCTAAAAACCAAACATGGTAATAAATAAAAATTGATTACATGTGTTGGTCAACTAAAACAAAATGTGAATGACATATAACTATTATGCAGCATTTGGGGGATAGATAAGGTGGTTAAAAAGGAATGTAAATATAAAATGAGAATAAAGATAAATAGATGCATTCCCTGTTTCCTACAATGGGTTCTGGGTGTCCATGGGTGGGCAGGTCAGAAACAAGATATGGCTAATTCAAATTAAACTTGTATATTCCATTACAAACCTTTGTATTATTATGCAAGTATAAAGGTGATCTTCCCACCTCTATCATATCATGCATGTATTCCTTCTTGACATCCCTTTCTTATACCTTCCACTTCCCTTACATACTAGCTACTATTAATTAGAATATGGTCTTTTTTGTTGTGGTGAGGGTCTCTCTGACTGCATGAGACGTAAGCTGAACTTGGCAGAAGAATGTGAAAGTAATGCCAGTGAGGCTTTCTCTGACTTGCACATGATATATCATGGCTGCATACTCTACTTGACAGAAAGCAGAGGCACCAACCTCTTACTGCCCTGTTATGATTTAATAGGAAAATTATATTAACATGTTTCCTTAGAAACCTGAAGCCCCAGTGAGACATTAGCAATCTCTGTAGCAATCATATGAAAAGTCTCTTGTTGAAGGGAATACTGGCAATTTGAATCTCACTGATTTCCATCTAAGAAGATTATACCTAATAATAGATGTATTGCATTGATTTAGTGCTTTTCATTAACTTGTGGAAATGTATTACAGTTTGAACAGCTGGCCTACTTGTGGATGGAGAGACAAAAGTCAGGTGGAAACTATAGCCGACACAGAGCTCAAACAGAAAAGCATGTTGTTCTGTGTGTCAGCTCACTGAAGATTGATTTACTTATGGACTTTTTAAATGAATTCTATGCTCATCCAAGACTACAGGTACATTTAAATAATGTTATGTATTTTACTGGATCATACCTAGTAACATATTGTCAAAGGCAATTAAATGATGGCGCTGTCTGTGTTCTGGAGGATTTTTATTTATACACTTAAATTTAGAAAGAGTAAATGAAGAACTACAAATATAACCAGGAACATAGAAAAAAGGTGAAGGAATACATAGTATTTTAAGTTGCCTTCTATATCTACACTAAAAAGAGATGGAATAATGTTAATGCTACAGAGAAAGGTTTTTCTTTGAATTAAAAGGATTACGTTTTCTCCCTTGCGTATAATGCATAAATGATATTTTTATGAAACAGTGGAATTTAACATAAAATATAATAAAACAATGAAAAAATTATTTCAATATCATTTCCTCATGAATATTTCAGAATTTATCATGTGTTGCTGATGGAAATGTGGAAATCTGGAAGTTCCAGCTTTTCTTTTGTTTCCTGGAGAGTAACTATGTCCTATTTATAGTAGCAATAAATTACCAAAAATCAGACAACTAACTGAATTGAGAACTTGAATTAAAAAAATATTTTTATCAGCTTTGCAGATATAATCCTGAGATATTTCCTCCATTTGACATAGTACTGGGTCAAGGCAGATTTAAGCAATATCCTTTATTGCTTAATGTACTTAGTCCAAACAGCAAAGAACTGCTTTAGTGTCTTTTATTTCTTCAATAAATTTGTCTCTCCTGCAATCAAGGTAGTATTGAATATATCTAATTATCTTTCCCTTAAATAAAGAGAATTTTTCATGAATGCTTAAGAGAATTTTTAAATACTTTTGTTATATTTTAAAAAATCTGATTTATGAGTGCTACTTAAATGATATAACACATTCCTTTGTGGTTTTCATGTAGATCAATTTGCATTTTTTGAAGAAACTCCCTATTTATTTGTTGAGCTTTCTTATTACTCATATTAAATGACTTCAAGTTTGCTCATTATAACCCATAAAGATCTGTTCTGGGAAAATTTTATTCTCCAAATATTTTATTTCTGGTGGTTTATATGGAAGATTCTTAAAACTCCAAAAATTGCCAATAGATGTATTTTAGAGTGATAAAATGGTGAATTTTTGCCAGAGAATTCTAATTCCTATAAATCAGTTCTTAGAAACCATTTAAGCATACCTTTGTGGTGTTTCTAAAGGAGACATATTGTTTTGAAATATTTTGATCTCATCTTTTAATTCATCTGTATTATCAATATTTTTATGAATCCCTTTCTGTTCAGATATTCAGAAAATTTTCAGTAATATCAGTTCATAGTAATATTACCAAGTGATATAAATCACCAGCACAATTTTTATTCGAAAAGCAACATTTTGAAGTATTGATACTTAACACAGTTTTGCCTGAGATGCAATGCATATTTTAGAATCAGCCTGAAGGTATAACTGTAAGCGTGGTAGGCTGGAAATGTGTGCCTTGTATGAGCACTTATTACCTTTTCTTCATGGTGCTAATAAGACTGAAAAAAAATGTGTGTTGATTTCTGAGATTTTCCTGTCTCAGTTACGTTTATTACAGCATCATATTTAAATATTTCCAGGTTTTAAATGCAAATTTTTATTTATTACCAAAAATTCATATCTATTTTATCATCTTATAAAATATTCTTAGGTATTCTGTTTACCTGTATAGTATAAAACAAAGCATTATTGTGTCTCTCCCATTTCCCCTGTTGTTTTGACTAGGACTATTATGTGGTGATTTTGTGTCCTACTGAAACAGATGTGCAAGTTCGAAGGGTGCTGCAGATCCCCATGTGGTCCCAAAGAGTTATCTACCTGCAGGGTTCAGCCCTTAAAGATCAGGATCTGTTGAGAGCAAAGTAGGTATCCCTATCTATTTTACATCTTGTAGTGTTTCAAAATGTTTTCTTTCCTCCAAATTTTAGCAAATTTCAGTATAGCAGGATGTGTTCAAGCCTTTATGCATGCTGTGTTTTGCCTTAGTGCCATTGCTGGTCAGATTGAAAGATTTAAAGCAGAATCAGTGTGTTTGCTTCTCTTTCTCAGTGCAAGGATGCTCCGTCCACATGGCACAAGCTGAGTTATTTAGACTCACTATGAGAGTAGTTCTAGATCCCCAAATTCTGTTTTTATTCTATACATAAAAAGATTGGGCTAAACACTCTGAAATGCCGAAGCAGTTTGAGTCAGGGTTTAAATTTTAAAGAGTTTGTATTATGTACTGGGCAGGTAACACGTGTTGCCTGGTGGTAGAGATCAAAGAGTCGCTGGAACTGGAGGAGTCAGAACAAGTTGGTTGTTCTGTTCCCATTGGACATGTGCCAGCCGGCTCAGTTTTAAGGTGACATCGTCTTAAACATTTGTCACAGGTTATGGGGGTTATCCCACATGAGCAGAGTGAGAGCAGAGCTGGGTAGCCTGCGGACACCAGGGAGTCAGGGCATCTGCAGACCAGCCAGAAAATCTCTGGCAGGGGTTGCTTTGCTTGGTGTTTACTGCTGCTTTAAGATTCTTAAACGTCTTCATGTATATCCTTGAGTTGTTCTACATGCTCTTTCAGATTTAAAGTCTCCTCACTGAATTTTATAGCATAAATATTTTTTGATTTTTTGTTTGTTGTTTTGTTTTTATCTGGATGGCTTTTGACAAATCAGAAACTCTGGAGACCAAGAGATTTCTGAAATAAAAGGGTTTATTGAGCCATTGTAGATGTTAGCCAGAAAAAAGACTGAGTTCTGGGGCAGGAAGTTTATGCTTTACCAGCAAGCAGCAAGGCCAGTTAACACACTTGCCCACCAGATTCAAGAAACATATAAAGATCTCAAAGAAAGTTGTTTAAATTTACATTGGCTACATATAAAGAAGGTGGGCTAATGTGAAGTGAGGAAAGTCCGGGGGTAAGCGGTTAGTCCATAGGAAAGACTTGTGGATTTGTTGTTAATGCTGTTCAGGCAAGATGATGGTGTTCACAAGCGAGAGAGGCACTGGTTCTGGAAGCCTCTGGATCATTGTTGAAGTGACTTCATCCAGGAATGTGGAGTCTGATTAGTTACAGCCCATGGCTATTGGCTGATTAACTTCCTTTGTCTCTCCACCATTCTCTGGTCCTTATGTTACTTCACTTTAGGATGTCTCAGGATTTTTCCTGCTCATTTCCCCCTAGCAGCTCTGTTTCTTCTCTCTTAGTTTGAAGCATTGCAGTTAAAATACAACTAATCACAAAATAAAAGCCAATAAAACTCCCTTAATTTCAAGAAAACATATATATGAAAAACCGTATAATCATAAAAAAGGGACTACAGTTTGACTTTTTGTTTTACTTCTGTCATTACAAAATATAGTTATACAGCAATTCAACAGCAATTATTTTCTTCAGAGTCAAGTACAGTCATGATCTGCTAGAAACCCAACACTTATTTAAGCTTAAGGATACTTTTAGTTTACATGTACTTTGTGTGCCCTGGAATAATCACTGAAATCTGATTTTTTTTTCAGAAATGAATAGATATTTTAGTGTGTGATTATTTTTTTTCTGTCCATATTTAGGATGGATGATGCTGAGGCTTGCTTTATTCTGAGTAGCCGTTGTGAAGTGGATAGGACATCATCAGTAAGTTCCTAAAATATCTTTCAGTAAATTGTTCTTTTCATCTTATATTTTTTTTAATTTGATTTTTAAAATTTACCAACATTAAATATTACTAAAAGAAAGCAAACATCTGTAAACTGCCTTTGCCATAATCTAAGAATAGTCATCACTGACACTGTTATTAAAAATGTTTTCAAAGTAGTTTTTACTAATTCTTGAGTTTTTCTGTTGCTCAAAATGAAACGAGTCATATGTTAACATAACTAGACCATTTTTTACCACATATAGGGTATACTATGTTGTTTCATCGAAATGGTTCCAATTTCCTTAACTCAAAAACAAGGCTGATGGATCAGGCAATCTGTATTAAATCATTTCGAGGGTTTTTGAAAATATGCATCCAGTAAAATTCTATTCAGGGTGTACGAATGGGAAGTAGGAATCTGTATTTTAAAAAGATCTCCAGGTGATTCTAAAGTGCATCCCAACTTGATAATCTATGCTTTATAGGGTTATTTTCTCTCTGTGGTTTATTTTTTTTAGGTCTAAAGTTCTACAAACTCATAATTAAATTAGACGTGGTTCACCAAATTATAACTTCAATTTTTTAATACATTTTAATTTTATTGTTTTAAAAAAGTGGTTTACTATTCATGTTGAGTAGGTGCTGCTAACTCACGAGTCTCCGAGCTGACGAGTCCATCTCTACCCTTATCTGTGACGCACAGGCAGGCAGGGACCTTGGCGGCTTCTGTGGAGACTGGGGAAGTGACAAAATCTGCAAGGGTCATTTAGGCATATGATCTGCCCATTTCTGTAACATTTAATGTATGTCCTCTGTTACATTAATTTTGGACTGCTCTATGTTGTCCTCATTTCTTACTTTTAAACCAATTTTCTCATCCTTTATTTGAATAGGGCTGTTATGGGTTGAATTGTGTCCCCTAAAAGCTCACCTGTTGAAGTGCAAATACCAGTATCTCATAATGTGAATTTATTTGGAATTAAGGTCTTAATAGATTTAAGCTTTAATGAGCTACTTAGGATGGACCTTAATCCAGCATGAATATTGATCTTAAAAGATGGTAAATTTGGAGATAGAAAAATATCAGGGAGATTGCCATGTGTCCTTCAAGGCAGCCATCTATAAGCCAAGGAGAGAGGCCTGGGACAAACCCTTCCCTCACAGCCTGTAGAAGGAACCAAACCTGCTGACACAATGATTTTGTGAGACAGTGCATGTCAATTATTTAAGCCACCCTCTTTGTTACTGAAGCTCTAGCAAACTAACACAAAGGCAAAGAGTAAAAAATGATGGGAAAAGTTGTAAAATATTTCTCTTTACAATATGTATTTCTAAAAGTTCTTCTCTCCTTCCCAGACTCTTCTCAGTTCACTTAAGTACTATTTCCATTGTTTATTTATTTTTTATTGAAATACCTTTGATATACAATCTTATATTGGTTTCAAATATACAACACAATGGTTCAACAGTTATCCATTATTATTACATCCTCACCCCCACTAGTGCAGTTACTGTCTGTCAACATAGGCAGATGTTACAGAATCACTGGCTGTATTCTCCATGCTGCACTACCATTCCCATGACCAACTTATATTATGCCTGAGAATTTTTGTGTGCCTTTATCCCCCTCTCCCTCCCAGCCAACCCACCCCAACACCTCCCCCATGGTAACCACCAGTCACTTCTCAGTGACTATGAGTCTACTGCTGTTTTGATCATTCTGTTTTATTTTGTTTTTAGATTCCACAAATAAGTGAAATCATATAGTATTTGTCTTTATCTACCTGGCTTATTTCACTTAGCATAATACCTTTTAGGTCCATTAAAGTTGTTGCAAATGGAAGTATTTCTTTTTTTTAAATGACTGAATAATATCCCATTGTGCATATGTACCACATCTTCTTTATCCATTCATCTATGGATGGATGCTTAGATTGCTTCCATATCTTGGCTGCTGTAAATAATGTGATAATAAACATAGTTTTCATACATCCTCTTGAATCAGGGATTTTGTTTTCTTCAGGTAAATTCCTAGAAGTGGTATTACTGGGTCATATGGTATTTCTATTTTTAGTTTTTTGAGGAACCTCCATAGTGCTTTCCACAGTGGCTGTACCAATTTACATTCTCACCAGCAGTGTAGGCATGTTCCCCTTGTCTTCACATCCTCTCCAGCACTTGTTATTTCTTGTCTTTTTGATAGTGGTCATTCTAACTGGTGTAAAGTGATATCTCAGTGTAGGTTTGATTTGCATTTCCCCAATGATTAGCTATGTGGAACATCTTTTCCTGGACCTGTTGGCCATCTGTATGTCTTCTTTGGAGATGTGTTTGTTCAGGCCCTCTCCCATTTTTTTATTTGAGTTCAGGTTTTTTTTTTTTTTGGTGCTGAAGCAAATGAGTCTTTACATTTTTTGGAAGTTAACCCCTTATCAGATAAATCATTTATTAATATATTCTCCCATTCTTTAGGTTTCCTTTCTGTTTGTTGATGGTGTCCTTTGCTATGCAGAAGCTTTTTAGTTTGATATAGTCATACTTTCTCAGTTTTTAGTTTTGTTTCCCATGCCCAAGAAGATGTGTCCAGGAAAAATTTGCTCCTGTTTATATTCAAGAAATTCTTGCCTTTGTTTTCTTCTATGAGTTTAATGGTTTCATGCCTTATAATCATGTTTCTGATCCATTTTGTGTTTACCTTTGTGTATGAAGTTAGATAGTAATCCAGTATTGTTCTCTTGTATGTAGATGTCCAATTTTTCCAGCACAATTTATTGAAGAGACTGTATTTTCTGCATTGTATATTCATGTCTCCTTTATTATATATTAATTGACCATATATGCATGGGCTTTCTATTCCATTTCATTGCAATATGGGTAAGTTCTTGTGCCAGTACCATCCTATTATGATTACTGCAGCTTGAAGTCATGGAGTGTAATACCTTCAGCTTTATTCTTTCTCAGAATTGCTTTGGCTATTCAATTGTTTATCAGTTGGTCCAGCACATTAGGTGCTCCTAACATACTTATTAAATAAATGAATTTGAATAGAACATAATCTACTATATGTTTCTATAATTACTAAACTTATATAATTGTTATTCTTGTGTATCTCAAGTTATAATAACTTGGTTTTATAATATTTACAGTCCTTCAGTTTCTATAATATTTTGAATAAGAAAGAGGAGCATAAGCATTAGGGAGTACATACTAATATTTTTTAGAGTACCCTTTATAATGTGGATTTGGGAGCTTTCAATTAAAGAAATGCATTCCATTTCCTCCTGACAGTACACTAAATTGAGAAGAATGAATAAAAAAAATCACTCTTAAGAACAAAGGAGATTGGTAGATGATACAACACTAATACAAGTTTGGAAGTTAGAAAGGAGATAGATAAGTGGTAGCTTACTTAGCAGATATATGGAAGTTAAAATTAAGTTGAAAGAGGAAACAAATTAGAAATAGGCTTCATTTTGCAGTGGAACCTCAAAAGTCTCTGGACATAGAGGCACCACATGCCTCCAAATGTAAGTTCATATGTAGGACTAACTATATGAATAATAATTAAAACTCTGTAAGTAAAACAGTTAGATTCCCTGAACCCTTTCAAACCCCATTGCTGGTCATTTTTCCTACCCTGAGAAGAGATTTCCTATTTGGAGAATTTGATTGAGAGATATCCTTAACTCAGAAACACTAGGTTAAGCTGAGAGTTGAGTATAATCAAGGGAAATAAAGAGCAAGCTACTCACTGAATATAAGATGCTTCTCCCAGATGTCTCAGAATTTTACCAGCCAGGGCTACATCTCCACTGGCACAAGATTGGAGGAATTTTCTCTGGAGAAATGGTTCATCATATCAGAGAATGCTATATATATATATAGATGGTATGTGTATATAAGGATACAAAGTTTGGAGTTCTTCAATTCAATATCACAGATTGATCAACTTAAAGTAAATTCCATGTAAAAATAAGGCCCCCATATTCACTCAGTCCCAACTGCTTTTGAGTGCTTCCCTCTTATGTATGTTCAGATGACAGAGATCACTAGACATTTAAAGAAGTTTCTCTCAAGGGAAAGAACAAACAAATGAATAAACAAAAAGCATGCAGAAATGAGGAACTCAGAGGAAACAAAAAGCTGTACAAGAAGAAATAAATTTTAAAATGTATAATAAATATTCTCAGAGTAATATGAGAAAATGGAAAGTGTCCATATATAAAACAAGAATAGTAAAGTATTGAACAAAATACATTAAGACAAAACAAGAAGCATTTAGGGAACCAAAAAGAGCTCCTGGAAATTAAATGTAAGGTAGCACATGAAGTACTAAATAACAGGTTTAAAAGAAAAATCTAAGGACATTGAACAAATGAAGAGTAATAAAATCAAACAGTAGAAGAGTGGAGTCAAAACAAGAGAAAATTTAATGAGTAGTCAGGAAGAAACAAATGTCCATATAGTAAGAGCTTAAGAAAGAGAGTCCAGAAACGGGGAGAGAGTATTATTAAAGATATGATAAACACAGATTTCTCAGACTGGAATTGTCAAATTGAGAGAGCCCATGAAAAATGAGAAGAAAACCTATTCTGGTCAGAGAAGTTGAGACATGACAAGGACTAAGAGAAAGAGGAGATGAGAATGAAAGAGGAGGAAAAGTGGGAGGAAAAAGGCAATTGAAACAAACAAGAGAATCAAAATATTTTAAGACTTCTCAAAAGTAATAGCAGAAGGCAGGAGACAATGGGGGACATGCTTTCAAAATTCTGAAGAAAAATGTGTTTTCACTTATAATCCTGTATCCTGACAAACTTTCATTCAAGTAAGAAGGTGGAAAGAGATAGTGATATTCAAGAAAGACTTGCAAAAAATGCACAGTCCTCAGGAAGCTGCTAAGATGTGTTTTATCAAACCCAGGGAGTATGTGAGGATAAAACAAGACTCAGAGAAGAAAATGGGAATCATCCTGATGACGGTGGAAGCAGATTTTGAGACGACAGTTGGCAGAAGGCTCTGAGTGCCAGCAGGGAGGGCAACGTCTGGAAAGAGACGAAATCAATGCTACCTAACATGGCTGAATATACTGAAAGGCTTCCGCTTCTGGGCAGATTTTACAGACAGCCCTGTGTCACGTAATAGTAGTATGTTAAATCTTTTACCCTCCGTATCTCAGCATGTTATTGTATTTGGAGATAGGGCCTTTAAAAAGGTAATTAAGCCAAAATGAGAGCATTAGGGTGGGCTCTAATTCAATCTTGCTGGTTCCTTATAAGAAGAGATTGGAACATCAGAGACACCAGGGATGCATGTGCACACACAGAGGAAGGGCACCCAGGGAGGCAGCAGGAGGGCGGCTCTCCAAGGGAACCAGCCCCGCCGACACTTTGATCTTGTACTTTAAGCCACCAGAACTAAGAGAAAATACACTTTGTTGTTCAAGTCACTCAGTCTGAGGCTTTATTATGGCAGACCTAGCAAACTAATACAGCAGATTTCGAATTAGTGGTTAGAAAACTAAACAGATGCCAAAAGGGACAATTATTATCTCTATAGAAGAACAGATTATTCAAATTTGGAAATGTAATTATAACACTTACTATGGCTTACTACAAATAATAATCATTGTAGTATGGATGCTGAATATTGATCTCACTACAATTATTAACTACACTAAAAGGATGGAAGTGTAGGGGATGAAAATTTATCCTCTATCCTTCTAGGTTCTTTTGGCCAGTTTATTAGTTAAACTGACATAAGATGGATTCACAGTAGAAAAGCAAATTTAATTTCATATGTAGAGTAGCCCCACAAAGACACGAGAGGCTTCCTTGGGAGACAGGTGAAGCTTATATGCCATCCTGAGCTGAGGGGTTAGCAATCTGGGGCTTCAGAGGGAATGAAGACAGTTCAGAAGAAGATGGGAGAAACACATGGTAGCAAATGAATGTGTGTCATGCTGTGTGGACAGTGTGTAATACAGAGGCCTTTGAACAGGCCCTTCCAAGCTCCCCATGCTTTCTGCCCCTGCACCACACCCTTTTTAGTTACCTCTGGTGACAGTTATCTTCCTGGATCAGGACTTCCATCTAAATTCCTTCAGGCAGTGAAAGAGGATGTTAAAGTTCTTCCTGAGTCTCTTGGGCCTTGATTGAATTTAGCTCAAAGTAATACACAGACCAAAGTGACACATTTTTTTTTTTTTTTGAGAGGGCATCTCTCATATTTATTGATCAATTGGTTGTTAACAACAATAAAATTCAGTATAGGGGGGTCAACGCTCAATGTACAATCATTAATCCATCTCAAGCCTAATTCTCGTCAGTCTCCAATCTTCTGAAGCATAAGGAACAAGTTCTTACATGGTGAACAAGTTCTTACATAGTGAATAAGTTCTTACATGGTGAACAGTGCAAGGGCAGTCATCACAGAAACTTTCGGTTTTGATCATGCATCATGAACTATAAACAATCAGGTCAAATATGAATATTCGTTTGATTTTTGTACTTGATTTATATGTTGATCCCACATTTCTCCTATTATTATTATTATTATTTTTATTTTAATAAAATGCTGAAGTGGTAGGTAGATGCAAGATAAAGGTAGAAAACATAGTTTAGTGCTGTAAGAGGGCAAATGTAGATGATCAGATGATCAGGTGTGTGCCTATGGACTAAGTATTAATCCAGGCTAGACAAGGGCAGCAAGACATCCACGGATGCAGAAGATTTCTCTCAAAGCAGAGGGGGTGAGGTTCTGAGCCTCACCTCTGTTGATCCCCAAATTCTCACCTGATGGCCCCCCTGCGACTGTGCCTGTCTTAGGTTGTTCCTCCCTTGAGGAATCTTACCCGTCTCTGGCTAACCAGTCATCTTCCGGGGCCATACAGGGAAATGTAAAGTTGGTAAGTGAGAGAGAAGCCATATTGTTTGCAAAGGTTAGCTTTTTACTTCTTTGCAGATTTATGCCCTGTGGCTTCTATGCCCAGCACTTGTCTCGAGGTATCTTTACCACCTGGAGGAATTATGATACTCGGTAAATTCGATATGAGGCACGAATTCTATTTAAGGGTTGTAATTAGGAAGGAAGAAGAAAAGCTATAGATGTAGCATATGAAGGAAACACGGGAGGATTGATTATTTCTTTGACATATCTTCTTGTATAGTAGCTTAAGTATGTATAGGTTTTAAACTACTAACTAATTTGCACACACATATTAACATAATAGGAATATGGTGACATAAACAAAGCAAATCTATAATTACCATCCATCTCCAGTGAAGCCAAGAAAACCATTTAGGCACCCTAGGCATTTGTGAAAATTTATCTATGATATGATGGATATTGTCCAACTGTACTTGAACCATCAGACAAATTAAAGCAGCCCATTTCTGGGATCTGTTCACATCCCATATGTTCTTTTAACCATAGATAGTCTATAGTCATGAGATTTTGGAGTGCTACAACTTGCACCCCTCCCAACTCCTGGTTGAGTTCCAGCAGTACAGATCTGGTCAAATTCGTTGTCTCACTGTATGCACATGCCAGCCTAGACATCTCCCTCTTCATTCCTATGGCAAGTACAGGAGACGGTGGGCTGGATGCAGCCACAACCGCAGCATCGTCTGGATACCTGTGGAGGCTTTTTGATGATCATCCCCCAGCACAAGTCCTCCAGAGAGTGCTGATGCCGGAAGCTCCTCCTCATATCGTATCTTAGTTAATTTTCTGGGTATCCAAGCTAGGCCTTGATCTTCTGCATAGAAACAAACAGACCCTTTGCCCACACTTTGACATGCCCTCTATACCACTGTGTAGAACTCATTGGAGGTCAGCACACAGTAACTGCTTTTTTTCTTTTTTTAAATTTTTAATCTACACTTACATGAAGAATACTATGTTTACTATGCTCTCCCCTATATCAGGACCCCCCTAACAACCACATTACGGTTACTGTCCATCAGCTTAGCAAAATGTTGTAGAGTCACTATTTGCAAAGTGACACATTTTTTAAAGACCCATTCTGAACCCCTTCAGAGAGAAGGGAAATTGGGGGTGAGGTGGGGTTGGGGGCCAGAAAGGTATACTCATGTATTCTATAGTAGGAAGCCAATAGATAATATTTAAAATTAAAAAATCAAGACATAGTAATACAATCATATCTAGAAATATGGATGGAAATAACAGAAATAAAATTTTTTAGTGATTGTCTTTGTGGAATAGGAATGTTATGTGAGAATAGGAAAAAGAGGAGAAGCATCTCTTACATTTTATGAATCTTGTAGAATTATGTGCTTTTGAACTATGTATGTGTACAGGTTTGATATATTTTTAGTTAACTGGGATTTGGAAATATTTCTTTGTCTAGGAAAAAGTTCATTTGACTATAAGCTTTTTGTCTGGGGAGGTAACCTGGTTTCTCTTCATACAAGCTCCATGTAAGTCTTGAGATGCCAGTGAATAGATAAATTTTCAGTTAACCTGCCTGTTTTTTTAATTCAACTTTTAGCTAAAAAGACTGATTAAATTATTCTGTTATTCACCCTGTAATTCAGGGAAAACTACAATCATGCCAAGTGAAGCCTAGTAAAACATGTGGAATTGTTTTTGAAAGACGTAGCATGTTATAGCTGTGAAAAGTTTAGCAGGGTAACAAGGGGTCAGTAGATATAGGAAAAGCAAGTAAATCTTTAAAATCCCTGCAGGGGACTTCTGACTTCTGGTTTCTGTGTGAGGGTCTTGTGAGTAGCCACCCCACCCTAGCACCAACTGAAAATCTGGACTAACTGAAAAATCAAAAACACTTCTAGGATATGTAAGAAAAGTGAGAAAAGAGAGAAAACCATTGCCTTCAAGATTGAAGAGACTGGCAGGCAAGTAGAGATAATAACAGTGTAGCAGAGCAAAGTCTCACAAGAGGAAACTCCTGTGAGAACCAATGCAGGGACAGGAAAAACTGAACTGTAATTAATGAATTGGTGTAGGCTCAGTGTGGACAACTTGGAGAGTTAACAACTCCAGAGGAATCTAGTAATGAAAGGGGGTGCCCACAGTTTTGTGAGATTTACCTGCAGAAGCTTGATTAGGTTCTCACAGTTCTCATAAAGAAAAATCCCCTTGGGCTTCTGGGAGTTGAAAGGGAAGGGGAACCATTTGGATTACACCGGAGCACTCTGTTCTTAACACGGGCTGTCTTCAAGAGAAAGGAGTTAACCAGAACCTAACCTGCTGGGGCATTATCAGAGCCTAATTGATATGGGTGAAAGGAAATACCCAGCTTCAGCCTTCCACAGAGGAGGAGGGAAATACTTCACTGCAAGCCACACTAGCCATCCTCTTAGACATAAGGAGGTGGAGGCTAAACCTACTGACAAACACTTGTGAAGTTCACAGTCTGGTTGCATAGACTCGTCAAGACTCAGACCTGATCATAGGATTACAGAGTGCTTCTCCGCTCTCTACAATTCACCACCATGTTTTTAGAGGCTTGTTTACAGCAGTTCCTTTAACTTGGTTAACCTTGACCAGTTACCAAGAAAAAATTACAAGGCACACTGAAAGGCAAAAACCACAGCTTGAAGATAGAATAAGCATCAGGGCCATATATGGAAGGGGTGCTGAAATTATCAAGCCAGTAATTTAAAATAACTTGAATGGATAAAGTAGACAATATGCAGGAAAAGATGGGCATAGAGATGGAAACTTTAAGAAAGAAATGAAAAAGATATGCTGGAGATCAAAAACAGTGCAACAGAAATGAAGGATGCCTCTGACAGGCTTATCAGTAGACTGGACACAGCTGAGAACAGAATTTCTCAACTGAAAGGTAACTTAAAACAATCCTCCACAGCAAAAAGCAAGAAGAACAAAACCTGAAAAAAAATAGAATATTCGAGGACCACTGGGCAGCTGTGAGAGACCTCGTGTGCATATGACAGGGACATCAAAGGAGAGTAAAGCAAGCAAGCAACAGAATTATGTGAAACAATGACTGAGAATTTCCCCAAATTAATGGTCAGACACCAAACCACAAACCGGAAGCTCAGAGACACCAAGCAGAAGAGATGACCAAAAAATGACCCCTAGGCCTATCATTAACAAACTACAGAAAAATCAAAGATAAAAATTCCTGAAAGAAGCTAGTGGGGTGGGGGTGGGGGGGAAATGTCTTTACTATAAACAAACAGAATTACATCCAACTTATTTTCAGAAACCATGCAAGCAAGAAGAGAATGTACTGAAACATTTGAAGTGCTGAGAGGTAACACGATAGGGAAATCAGTGTCAGAGCTCAGGGACCTTGGGCAGAGGGACGAGGAGAAGGGCCTGGGTCCTGTTAAGTGAGTGGAGTGTTAGGTCTTGAGGGAGAGACAAGGTAAAAAAGAAAAACCAATATCCATGCATGGCACTAAGTGTACATTATGTCTGCTGCTTGGCAAAGACTGGAGAGTTTCTTGACTGCTTTACGTTTGTGTATAAAGGAGCTCACAGAATGTCTACAGCCCTTAGAGAAATAGAATCTTTTAGGGGCTTGATTACAAAATGGATAGCAGACTACATTCCCACTGTGCTTGTATCTGGACACACCAGTAGGCTACCATTCACCTCTTTTTCAACCCATCTTTACCATCATTGTGGGCACAATACTCCAATTGAAGATTTATTAATAAAAAATATAGAAGTGTAGAAAAACGTTTCACTATGCTAAGTAGCTCCCAATGTTAGTATAGAGGATAATGTCAAGTATGTGTTGGTTATTCTCTCTTAGGAAGAGCCTGACCTGGTTGCTGCTGCAAATAATACATTATTCCTACAGAGAAGATGGTTCAATTATTCGCATGATCCACCTTCTCTTCCTTGCCCAGTGTTTGGCTTAAATCCTATCAGGAGTTGAAATATGCTCTTTTATTCTCCAAAGGTTAACAAATGCAGCATTTTTTTTTTTGTTTTTTTTTTTGCAAAAAATGTAGGTAATCTTGTTTTGGTTAGATATTTTTCTGTATTGACTATATTATATATGAGGGTTTGGTGCAGACAGGCTATTTTATTTGACTTTCCCCAAGAAAAGTCATTCCTTTTAGGAGAGGAAGAGAATAAGTAACTCCTCCTTTATGATAATCCATTCCTGCTACAATTTAATGATTTCACCTGCACTAAATTTTCCCTGTATCTTCACTTAGAGGAAAATGAACTCTAGAATCTTACCTTTCATACAACTACGTCAACATCACTGCCGTTTTCACTTGCTTTCAGGAGTCAAGGCGAGTGTCTTGAAAAAGCCAGAAGACTGGGGGCCATGATGTGTTCTCACTCCTCTTGGCACCTGTCTGGTATCCCTAAATTCAATCAAGCTCACCCACATTAGAAAATTAAATCACATAGAAAAACTATAGGGGATTATCAAAACATTACTATGTGCCCAGTCAGTTATTCTTAGGCTACATACTCTTCAACATAGGTTGAGAACTAGTGTTGAGACAACTATTAGTAATAAACATATTCATCCATATTTTACTGATACAGTTAAGGAGCAAAGTAAAAAGTTTTATTTTGTTGTAAAAGTGATTAAAAATGTAAGGTCAATTACACTGAAGTTTCCTTGGAGAAATATTTGTTAAATAAATAAGATAAGGTAAGATTTTTTTCCTTTTCTTCTATTAACTTTAATTCCAAGGATAAATAAGTGAAACTAATTAGTGAAATGTTTATGATTTCTTAAGGAGAAAGTAATTTAAACTAAATTTTTTTTGTTCCTAGAATGAATAATTTCAAAAATTATTTTTAATAGATTAAATTTATTTTACAGTATTTTCCTGCTATATCTATGCACATCTGAATCAGGATTTTCTGTTGTATGGAAAAGTGAATTTCTAAAATTGTTAAATCAGAATTTTTTATATTAAACATACTTTTAAAGAAATTTTCTTAAATCTGGTTTTCAATCATTCTATTATGAAAATGTTCTTTTATTTAAGTTGACAGTGATACCTTTTGAAAGTGTTTATTTCATACTATTTTTGAAAAAACATATTCTTTTATTGTTGCTGAGTTTGCAAAATTAAATGTATAAGTTATTTTGTTATTATAATAAGTTTTATAACCAACAGAAAACTGCCAACTCTGGCATTAGATAATGAATATTTTGCTGATAGGAAGGAGAGGGGGAGTTGTGAATAACATCAAAGTGAAAAAATTAATAGGTATCCCAAAGGAATTAATAATATTTCATAAAAATAAATATATTCCTTTATAAAGTTTTTATTCCTTATTCGAAAATCAGAAGGTAATTATGATCTGAAAGGATAGCAGCATCCTTAGTAAATGTTTTCTTCTTTGTACTGAAAGGCCAAAATTGTTTTAAAAACATCAAGTGTAGTTTCACTGAGGTCAAAAATTCTTTCTGATGTTCCAGATCAATTCTAATTAAAAAGAATGAAGCACATGATATATGAGTTTTAAAGAAAATACATTTTTTCTTTAGATGATAAAAATTAAAAAAAAATTCTTGAAATGCTAATTTTCTACAAAAATCTTGCATGTTATATAGTACAGGAGTTTTAGTCAACACCGTCACAATAGATAGATATATTTTAGCTCAGTTTTTCATTTAATGAAACAAACAAATAAAAAAGGAACCAAACAGTTCTGACATTCAGTGAGCAGCTTTCATACAGTCAGACACACTGTGCGCATTATGTCATTTCATGCTCACCACAGTCAGGCTGATTCCAAATGGCCTGTGTTGTCCTGAACTGCTTCCCATTGTGATGATAGCTTACTGTTCAAATGGGTCATAAGTTGGTAAATAAAAGTGGTTCCACTGTTTAAAATAATAATCATAAAAACATATATAAGACTTCATGCATCAGTTGTCTTTTCTACTTCTTATTGTATCCTTTGAAAGAATATATTTACTTCAAAATAGCAAGCTACTAACGATATATAATTATGTGTGTGTGTGTGTGTGTGTGTGTGTGTGTGTGTTTGGGGGGAGAAGATAGTGGCCATTCCGACTGGTGTGAGGTGATATCTCATTGTGGTTTTGATTTGCATTTCCCTGATGATTAGTGATGAGCATCTTTTCACGTGCTTGTTGGCCATCTGTATGTCTTCTTTGGAAAAATGTTCAGGTCCTCTGCCCAGGTTTTAATTGGATTATTTGTTTTCTTGGTGTGGAGGCGTATGAGGTCTTTATACATTTCGAATGTTAACCACTTATCAGATAAATCATTTGTGAATACACTCCCCCATACTGTAGGTAGACATTTTGTTCTGCTGATGGTGTGCTTTGCTGTACAGAAGCTTTTTAGTTTGATGTAGTCCTACTTGTTGTTCATTTTTTATTTTGTTTCCCTTGCCCAAGGAGATATTCCTGGAAAAAATTGCTCATACTTATGTTCAAGAGAATATTGATGGTTTCATGTCTCACATTCAGGTCTTTGATTAATTTTGATTTACTTTTGTGTGTGGAGTTAGGCAGTAATCCAGTGTCATCTCTTGCATGTAGCTGTCCAGTTCTCCCAACACCAGTTGTTGAAGAGACTGTCTTTTCCCCACTGTGTATTTGTGGCTCCTTTATCATATATTAATTGACCATATATGTGAGGGTTTATAGCTCAGCTTGCTCTTCTGTTCTATTGATCTGTGGATCTGTTCTTGTCCCAGTACCATACTGTTTTGATTACTGCAGCTGTGTAGTATAGCTTGAAGTAAGGGAGCATAATACCCCTAGCTTTTTTCTTCATTCTCAGTATTGTTTTGACTTTTCAGGGTCTGTTGTGGTTCCATATGAATTTTAGAACTGTTTGTTCTACTTCACTGAAAACTGTGTTGGAATTTTGGTACTATTTGCATTGAATCTGTAAATTGCTTTGGTGGGATGGCCATTTTAACTATTTTAACTCTTCCTATCCATGGTCACAGGATAGATTTCCACTTCTTTGTGTCTTCTTTAATTTCTCGCATGAGTGTCTTAGAGTTTTCAGAGTATAGGTCTTTCACTTACTTGGTTAGGTTTATTCCTAGGTATTTTATTCTTTTTGATGCTATTGCAAATCAAGTTGTTTGCCTGGTTTTTCTTTCTGCTAGTCTGTTGTTAGTATATAGGAACACAACAGATTTCTGTTCATTATTTTTCTATGCTGCAACTTTGCTGAATCCAGTTATTAGTTTTAGTAGCTTTTTGGTGGAGTCTTTAGGGTTTCCTATGTATAGTATCATGTCATATGCAAATAGTGACAGTTTTACTTCTTCTTTATCAATCTGGATGCTTTTATCTCTTTATTTTGTCTGATTGCTGGGACTAGGACCTCCAATACTATGTTGAATAGAAGTGGGGAGAGTGGGCATTCTTGTCTTGTTCCTGATCTTAGAGGAAAGGCTTTCAGCTTTTTGCAGTTGAGTATGATGTTAGCTGTTGTGTCATACATGTCCTTTATCATGTTCAACATACCTTGAAATATGTTCCCTCTATACCCATTTTATAAAGAGTTTTTATCATTAATGTTGAATTTTGTAAAATGTTTTTCAGCATCTATTGAGATGATCATGTGGTTTTTCTTCTTTTTTGTTAATGCTGTGAATGACACTGATTGATTTAGAAATGTTATACCATCCTTGTATCTCTGGAATAAATCCCACTTGATCATGATGGATGATCCTTTTGATGTATTGTTGAGTTCGGTTTACTAATATTTTGTTGAGGATTTTTACATACTGTTTTTGAGGTTGATATATTTTGTATCTCTGCTTTGCAAGAAAACAGCATTTGTTTTCCTCCTCTTTCCTCCAGGTTTCATTCCCAATTTTCCATTAACCAATTTTGCACTTTCATTTTTGCTTTTGAAGACTGATTCCATTTACCTTTATTCCTCTAATCAAAATGGTCTTCTGTCATTATCTATTGATTGAGTCTGATGTTTAACCCAATAAACTTTTGTTTAAACATTCCAGTTTGTCATACACTTTTATGGAAGCCCTAGCAAAGTTAATCTAGATTTCAAAAGATTTTAGTACTGGAAAAAGGGTGCTGGTGCAATAATTTTCTAAAAATGTGGGTAGAGGGTGGAAGAGTTTTAAGGTGAATGATAGAAAAAGCCTCGATTCCCTAAAATAAAATTTTGTTAGAAATACAAACATTAAAGGAGAATCGGTGAGGTTTCAGAAAGAAAATAGGAGAGCAGTAGAGAAAGCTCCTCCTGTCTTAGAGAAAACATACCTCATCAATAAGAGAATGTAGATGGCAACATGAATATTAAAGATTCTTCTGATGAGGGGTCTCATATGAAAGTGAGAAATACGTTATTAGAAACTGGAGAAAGGTTATTCTTGGTATGAAGTAGCAGAGACTTTGTTGAATGATTTTATTGGATGAAAACTTAAGTATGATGAACTTAGATATTTAGCTGAGGAGATTTCTAAGCAAAGTGTTGAAGGTACAGCTTAGTTTCTTTCTGCTGTAAAGTGCAAGAGGAGAAAATAATTGCAGAAGGTTTTGAGTATACAGTTTTGAGTAGAGGTGTAACATGACCTGTCTTACATTTTGAAAGATCACTTTAGATGCCATGTAGACAAAAGCCTATGCATGTGGAAAGTACTAGACAGATAACTAAAAATTGATGACTAATCAGAAGCTAAAAAAGAGTTGATTCAGGAAAGTAGTATAATATTGCTTGGACTAGTGACACATTAGTGGAAACAATGAAAAGGGGATTGGTTGTGTGATATGTTTTGAAAGTAGGGATAATGTAATTTGTCAATATATTGGATGCAAATTTTAAAATAGAGGAAACAAATATAAGTCCTAGGTCGTGTAAACTTTGAATAGTACATTGGCATTTAATGACATTGGAATGATAGAGGAGAAACCAATTTGGGGAAAGACATCAATAATACTTTGGGCATAAAGATCTTGAAGTGTCTGTGCAATATCCAACTGGAAATGTTAAGTGGTTGGAATATACACATTTGAGTCTCAAATGAGAATATAAGGCTGAGGGTGTAAGTTTGGGAGTAGTAAATATTAAGATGTAGTTTAAAACTGGGCGGATCACAGGGGTTGCATCTAAGTAGTGAAGAGAAGTCTTTAGATGGCAACCAGGTGTATTCAGTTACTTAGAGGAGAATCCTGCAAGAAAGAATGAAAGAAAACGTGATGAGGAGACGCAGTAGAGTGAGGCTCTGCCAACTGAGCTGAAAGACGTGTTCAAAGAAGGACGGGGCGTTTCAGAGGCTTAGAGCTGAATACTGGCCATTTGATTGGGCATCACGGAAGTCATAACAGCCATAGGAAAGGCAGGTTTTGGTGGATAATAGGTAGAGGAAACAGGAAGCTCTCAGCCTTAATACCAGCTTTACTTTCTGCCTGGATATATTTACCAGGTCTTGGTACAGAGAAAGCAAACTAAAGAAGTTTATGGCAGTTTTGCTGAGCTGAAAAGACAGTGCTGAGTAGAGGGGAAGGTAGGTGAGAACGCTGGAATTTATGCAGCAGAATACCCAGAAGAGAGAGCTGTGCATGAAAAAAGTTTTAGTAATCTGCATGGGTTCCCCTTGAGACTTAGATGAATAATAAGTTACATACAGGTGGGATGAGACTTCAGGAAGCCAGGCAAAGAACAATAATTTGAAAAAGAACACCCATCAGAAAGGTGTAAGAATCAAAAGCTGTGCATAGTTAGGAAACATTATTGTTATTTAAAAATGTAGAGACCATATTGAGCACCATTGATATTCATTTAAGACTCCAGAAAGGCTACACTATAGGTGTACAGGTTAAAGTAATTCTAGAATAAAAGTACTCTGAAAATAGCTTAACAGAGGTTAAAAAGAAGCCTCAAAATGATAAAACTTATCTATAAGTAACTTCCTGCCAGAATAAAACTCAACACTGTAAAGGTTAACAAAAATGTAGAGGCTTAACAATGTAACATTCAAAATGAGCAACCTTAAATAAAAAGGTACTAACTATGCAAAGAACAAAAAATATCTCCAACACCCAGAAAAAAATCAGTCAACATGAATAGGTCTAGAAGTGACAGAGATAATGAAATCAGCAAACCTTTTAAAATGACTTAAAAAATAAAAAAAATTGGGGTGGGTAGGAGGAAGGGTGAGGGGGATAAATGGACACAAAAATCTGAATATAATATAAGGTAGTCATGGAGACAGAAGTGGAAGGTGGAGAATATGTCCAATGGTTCTGTAACATCTTTCTGTGTTCACAGATACTAACTGTACTAATTTGGGTGAGGATTTAATAATAAGGGTAACTGTTGAACCACTGTGCTGTATACTTGAAAATAGTATAATATTGTTTACTAACTATACTTCAGTAAAAATACATGATTGAGAGTATAAAACATGTTCAATAGAGAGATGGACAGACACTATTTTCTTTAAAGGAGATTCCAGAGCTGAAAAAAATAGTGAAAATGAAATGACACTGGGTGCAATAAAATTAGATTAGACACTGCATAGAAAAATATTGGTAAATTGAAAAATATGAAGAGTATAAACTATTCAAGCAAGCACAAATGAAAAGAAAGGGGGTAGCGAAGAAGTAAGATGATCCCTAGTGAACCATAGGATAACATCAAGTAGTATTACATTATAAATGCATATACACACCTTTATACATTAGATAGATGTATACAGGTGTGTATGTACGTATATGTTTATATACACACACATAATATATACACACAATAAATTTATGTATTATATATATATATACATATATATGTATTTGGAATTTCAGAAGTGAAGTATGAGATAGAGGAACATAAAACAAGTGAAGTAATATTGGGGTAATTGTTACAAAAGTGATAAATAAAAATTATAAAGCCAAAGATCTACAAAACAAAGCTCATGTATGAGTTTTAAAAAAACACCTAGAAGCTTATAATAATCAAGCTGGTGAAAATTCATGATAAGATAAGCTCTTAGGAACATATATTTAAAAACAGAGACCGTTACATACAGAGGAATAACAAATGTTAGTCAGAAGACAGTTGGACAACAGCTATACAGTGCTTTAAAACATTGCCAATCTAATTCAACATCCATTCATGATAAAAATTTTCAACAAAATGGGTATAGAGGGAACATACCTCTATACCCATATACAACAAACCCACAACTAACATCATGCTCAATTGCAAAAAACTGAGAACTTTTCCTGTAAGATCAGGAACAAGACTACAATGTCTACTCTCACCACTTTTAATTAACATAGTACTGGAGGTCCTAGCACAGCAATCAGACAAGATAAAGAGAGAAAAGGCATCCAAATTGATAAGAAAGAAGTAAAATTGTCACTATTTGCAGATGACATGATACTATATGTAGAAAAACCCAAAGACTCCACCAAAGAACTATTAAAACTAATAACTGGATTCAGCAGTTGCAGGATACAAAATTAATTCACAGAAATCTGTTGGGTTACTATAAACAACAAATTAGTTGAAAAAGAAATCAGAAAACAACACCATTTACAACAGCATCAAAAAGAATAAAATGCCTAAAAAGAAATCTAACCAAGAAGGTGAAAGACCAGTGCTTTGACAACTAAAGAGAAATTAAAGATATAAATCAATAGAAATGCTCATGGATAAGAAGAATTAATATTGTTAAAATGGTCATCCTGTCCAAAGCGATTTACAGATCAATGAAACCCCTATCAGTATTCCAACAATATTTTTCAATGAACTAGAAATAATAATCCAAACTTAATATGGAACCACAAAAGACTCTGAATAGCCAAAACAATCTTGAGAAAGAACAAAGCTGGGGGAATTATGCTCCCTGACTTCAAGCTATACTACATGGCTACTGTAATCAAAGCAATTTGGTATGGCACAAGAACAGACCCACAGATCAATGGAACAGAAGAGAAAGCCCAGCTATGAACCCATGCACATATGGTCAATTATTATATGATAAAGGAGCTACAAATATACAAAGGGAAAAGACAGTCCCCTTCAATAACTGGGGTTGGGAAAACTGGACAGCTACATGTAAAAGAATTAAACTGGATTATTGTCTAGCCCCATGCACAAAAGTAAACTTGAAAAAGATTAAAGACCTAAATGTAAGACATGAAACCATAAAACTCTTAGAAGAAAATGTAGGCAAAAATCTCTTGAACAAAAGTATGAGCAATCTTTTTTTCTGAGACATTTTGGACAACGGAAACAAAATAACAAATGGGACTACATCAAACTAAAAAGTTTCTGTACAGCAAAGGACACCATCAACAAACAAAAAGGCAGTGTACAATATGGGAGAATATATTCATAAAGGCCTTATCTGATAAAGGATTAGCATCTAAAATAAATAAGGAATTCATATGCCTCAAAACCAAGGAAACAAATAACTGACTAAAAACTGGGCAGAGGACCTGAACAGACATTTTTCCAAAGAAGATATACAGATGGCCAATAAGTGCATGAAAAGATGCTGCACATTGCTAGTCATCGGGAAATGCAAATCAAAACCACAGTAAGATACCACTTCACACCAGTTAGGATGGCTGCTCTCCAAAAGGCAAGAAATGACAAGTGTTGGTGAGGATGTGAAGCAAAGAGAATGCTCCTACACTGTTGGTGGGATGTAATCTGGTGTAGCCACTGTGGTAAGTAGTATAGAGGTCCCTCAAAAATCTAAAAAGAAATACCATATGACCCAGTTATTCCACTTATAGGAATTTATGTGAAGAAATCAAAATCCCTGATTCAAAGACACATGCACCCTATATTTATTGTTGCATCATTTATAATAGCCAAGATATGGAAGCAACCTAAGTGTCCATCAGTAGATGAATGGTTAAAAAGATGTACATATACTCAATAGAATATTATTCAGCCTTAAGAAAGAAAAAAATCCTGCCATTTGTAACAACATGAATGGATCTTGAGGGTATTATGCGAAGTGAAATAAGCCAGGTGGAGAAAGACAAATATTGTGTGATTTAACTTATTGGTGGAATCCAAAACAGAACAAAATGAAAAAAAACCCAGGATGCTCATAGACACTGAGAAGTGACTTGTGGTTGCTCTCGGGAAAGGGTTTGAATGTTTGGGTGGGAAGGGTGAGAGATATGAAAAGACACAAAAATTCTCAATTATAATGTAAATTGGTCACAAGGATGGTAGTACAGAATGGAGAATATAAACAATGGTTCTGTAATATCTTTCTATGTTGATAGACAGTAACTTCACTAGTTGGAGTGAGGATTTAATAATATGGGTAACTGTTAAACCACTGTGTTGTACACTTAAACCCAATATAATATTGTATATCAATAATACTTCAATAAGAAAAGATTGTGGATCAACTGTCCTTCAAAAAAATTGAAAAATTTTCAATATATTATTTAATTTGTAGCCAAAATATCTTGCTGAAAGAAAAACATAATAAAGACATTTTCTTCAAACAAAATCCTGAGTATTAATAATCAAGAGATTACATTTTTAAGCAGTTAAAATTCTTAGGTAAAAGGAAATAATGTCTTATAAGAACTTCAATTTATATGAATGAATGAAGAATACAGAAATAATAGATATGTAGATAAATATAAATGACTAGATTTTTTAAACATAATTTATTTAAAGCAAGAATAGTAATGATCATGGTGGTATTTGTAAGAAATGTGGAAGTAAAATGAACAACAACATCAGAAAAATTGGAGAAGATAATAGAAATATGTTCTAGGGAAAGAGGGAAAGATGGTGGTGTGAGCAGTGTGATTGAAATCTCCCAAAACCACATATATTTTGAAAATACAGCAAATGTAACTATTCCTAAAAGAGTAACCAGAAGTGATAGTACACCAGCCAGTCTACATGTGGGAGAAGTCAACACAGCTCAAGGAAAAGGGTAAAGTAATAAACTCATGACCCAGTGGTACCCAAGCACTCCCCCCACCCCAGCTCACTGGAGGGAGGAAAAGAATCAGAGTGGGGAAGGAGTGGAAGCACAGGACTGCTGAATAACCAGTTCTAAAAATCTACTCTGGGAGCACAGACCCATGTTGCATGGTGCTCTGGAGATTAGAGGAGCTGAAAGGCAAAGTCTGAGACTGGACTGCAAACAGGTTCCCACAAACAACTGCCCAGGGACAAAAGAAATACAGGTGCTTTAAAAGTCTTAAAGGGGCAGGGGTTTAACAGGTGAACAGAATTGTCCTGGCACACTCAGCCCAGCTGGCTGGGAACTTTCAGGAGCTTCAGGCGCCCTAGCCCCATGGTTGGCAATGCAGCCCTGAGGACCCTCATTGTGATAAGCAGCCTGCCATTCCTTCCTCCATGCCAACACCAGTGTGCAAAATGGCTGGCTGCGCCATTGCTGCAGACTGGCTGGAGGGCAGCCCTGCCTACAGCAACCACACAGTTTAATGCAGAAGCTTCTACCTACACATGGGTAACCAGCCCAAACCAAGAGGCTGCTCCCTGCATGCAGCTGACTGCCACAGACAGCAGAGATTGACACTGAGACTGGGAGCCAAAAAAAGGGTTTTGTTCTTATCGCAGAACCCGCGTCACTCACCTGGAACCCCAGCGAGTGCCCTAGGCTATCCCGAGGGCTGCCCCACCCATGGAAGTTAAGGGGATTAACCCAGGCTCTACTTTTTGCAGGCATTTAACTGGCACAGACAGCCAAGACAGGCATGGCAACTGGCAAGCAGGAAAGGACTTTGTCCTCCCAGCTGACACCCATGACACTCCCTGGGAACCACTCCCATTGCTCCAGGACTATCAAAAGGCAGAAGAACCTTGTTCAATCCAAAACCCATCAAGCACCAGAAAGAGGAGAGGGCTTGGTGATACAGAAAACACCAATCTTACTGAAAAAGAATTCAAAATAAAAGTCATAAGCATGCTGATGCAGCTACAGAAAAATATTCAAGAGCTAAGGAGTGAATTCAGGAGGGAGACAACAGGAAGTAAACAAAAAATGGATTTAAAAGCAGATTAAATGAGGTGGAGGAGAGAGTAAATGGAATAGAAATCAGAGAACAGGAATACAGAGAAGCTGAGAGAGAGAAAAAAAGATCTCTATGAATAAAAGAATATTAACAGAACTGTGTGACAAATCCAAATGGAACAATATTTTCATTATAGGGGAACCAGTAGAAGAAGAGAGAGAAAAAGGGATAGAAGGTGACTTTGAAGAAATAATTGCTGGAAATTTCCCCAATCTGGGGAAGGAAATATTATCTCAGGCCATGAAAGTTCACAGACCTCCCAACACAAGGGACCCAAGGAGGACAACACCAAAATATTTAATAATTAAAATGGCAAAGATCAAGGACAAGGACAGAGTATTAAAAGAAGCCAGAGAGAGAAAAAACATCACCTGCAAAGGAAAACCCATCAGGCTATCATGAAACTTCTCAGCAGGAACCTTATAGGCCAGCAGGGAGTGGCATGATATATTCAATACAATGAAACAGAAGGGCCTCGAACCACGAATACTCTACCCAGCAAAACTATCATTTAATTTGAAGAAGGGATTAAACAATTCCCAGATAAGCAAAAGTTGAGGGAATTCACCTCCCACAAACTATCTCTGCAGTGCATTTTAAATGGACTGCCCGAGATGGAAGTGTGCCTAAGACTAAATAGCTGTCACCAGAGAAAATAAAACCACAAAAAAGGAAGTAGACCAACTAAATACCAACCAAATGCAAAATTAAATCAGCTATCCACAAAGTCAGTCAAGGGATAACCAAAGAGTAGAGAATATGACACTTAACATGTAAAGAGTGGAGGAGGGTTAAAAAGAAGGGAGACAAAAAAGAATCATCAGACTATGTTTATAATAGCATAATAAGTGAGTTAAGATAGACTGCTAGGTAGTAAATAAGCTGCTCTTTCAACCTTTCATAACCATGAATCCAGAGCCTGCAATTGCAATAAGTACATATATATCAATAATCACTCTAAATGTAAATGGAATAAATGCACCAATCAAAAGACATAGAATTACAGAGTGGATAAAAATGCAAGACCCATCTATATACTGCCTACAAGAGACTCACTTCAAACCCAAAGGACATACACAGACTAACAGTGAAGGGATGGAAAAAGATATTTCATGCAAACAACAGGGAGAGAAAAGCAGGTGTTGGAGTATTTGTATCCAATAAAATAGACTTCAAAACAAAGAAAGTAACAAGAGACAAAAAAGGACATTACATAATGATAATGGTCAGTCCAACAAGAGGATATAACCATTATAAATATCTATGCAGCCAATTCAGGAGTACCAGCATAGTGAAACAAACATTAACAAAATTAAAGGAGGAAATAGAATGCAATGCATTCATTTAAGGAGTATTAAAAGGAGTGTCCAGACAGAAAATATGTAAGGACACAGAGGCACTGAACAACCTATTAGAACAGATGGACCTAATAGACATCTGTAGAACACTCTACCCAAAAGCAGCAGGATAAACATTATTCTCAAGTGTACATGGAACATTGCCATAATAGACCACATACTAGGCCACAAAAAGAGCCTCAGCAAATTCAAAAAGATTGAAATTCTACCAACCAACTTTTCAGACCACAAAGGTATGAAACTAGAAATAAATTGTACAAAGAAAACAAAAAGGCTCACAAACACATGGAGGCTTAACAACATGCTCCTAAATAATCAATGCATCAATGACCAAATTAAAGCAGAGATCAAGCAATATATGGAAACAAATGAAAACAACAGCACAACGACCCATCATCTGTGGGACACAACAAAGGCAGTTCTTAGAGGAAAGTATATAGCAATTCACGCCTATTTAAAGAAGAAAGAACAATCCCATCTCAACAGTCTAAATTTACAATTATTGAAAGTTGAAAACAGAAGAACAAATGAGGTGCAAAGTTAGTAGAAGGATGGATATGATAAAAATTAGAGCAAAAATAAATAAAATTGAGAAGAATAAAGCAATAGAAAGAATCAATGAAACCAAGAGCTGGTTCTTTGAGAAACTAAACAAAATAGATAAACCACAAGCCAGAATTATCAACAAAAAAAGAGAATCTACACACATTAACAGAATCAGAACTGAGAAAGGAAAAATCACTACAGACACCACAGAAACACAAAGAATTATGAGAGAATACTATGAAAAATTATGCGCTAACAAACTGGATAACCTACAAGAAATGGGCAAGTTTCTAGAAAAATAAAGCCTCCAAGGCTGACCCAGAAAGAAACAGAAAATCTGAACAGACTAATTACCAGCAATGAAATTGAATTGGTAATCATAAAACGACCCAAGAACAAAACTCCCAGGCCAGATGGATTCACCACTGAATTTTATCAGACATTTAGAGAAGACATAATATCCATTCCCTTAAAGTTTTCAAAAAAATAGAAAAGGAGGGAATACTTCCAAACTCATTCTATGAAGCTGGCATCACTCTTAATACCAGAAACAGGCAAAGATACCACAAAAAAGAAAACTACAGACCAATATCCCTGATGAACATGGATGTAAAAATACTCTACAAAATATTAGCAAACCGAATTCCAGAATACATCAACAGGATCACACATTGTGATAAAGCGGGCTTCATGACGGTGATGCAAGGTTGAGACAACATTCGAAAATCCATCAACATCATGCACAACACAAACAAAAAGGACAAAAACCACATGATCATCTCTATAGATGCTGAAAAAGCACTTAAAAAAATTCAACACCCATTCATGATAAAAACTCAACAAAATATGTATAGAGGGCAAGTACCCCTCAACATAATAAAGGCCATATATGACAAACCCACAGCCAACATCATACTTAACAGAGAGAAGCTGAAAGCTTTTCCTTTAAGATCACGAACAAGGCAAAGATGCTCACTCTCACCACTTTTATTGAACATAGTTAGGAAGGTCCTAGCCATGGCAATCAGACAACACAAAGAAATAAAAGGCATCCAGATTGGTAAGGAAAAAGTTAAACTTACACGATTTTCAGAGGACATGATATTGCACATAAAACACCTGAAAGAATCTGCTACAAAACTACTAGATTCAATATATGAAATCAGGAATGTAGCAGGATATAAAATCAATACACAGAAATCTGTTGCATTCCTGTACACTAATCATGAACTAGCAGAAAGAGAAATCAAGAAAGCAATTATATTCACAATTGTATTAAAAAGAATAAAATATGTAGAAATGAGCCTAACCACAGAAGTGAAACACCTATACCCTGAAAACTACAACACACTCTTGGGAGAAATTAAAGAGGACACTAGTAAATGGAAATTCATGCCATGCTCTTGAGTAGGAAGAATTAATGTTCTTTTAGGCAGAATGGCCATCCTGCCTAAAGCAATCTACAGATTCAATGCAATTCCTATCAAAATACCAAGAGCAAAATACCAAGAGCAAATTCAACAAATGAGAGCAAATAGTTCTAAAATTCATGTGGAACCACAAAAGAACCCAAATATCCAAGGCAATCCTGAAAAGAAGGAATAAAGCTGGGGGGATTATGCTCCCTAACTTCAAGCTTTAGTACAAAGCCACAGGAATCAAGACAATTTGGTACTGGCACAAGAACAGACCTGTAGGCCAATGGAACAGAATAGAGAGTCCAGATAGTAACCCAAGCATATATGGTCAATTTATATATGATAAACTAGCTGTGGATATACAATGAGGAAATGACAGCCTCTTCAACAATTGGTATTGGGAAAACTGGACAGCTACATGTAAGAGAAGGAAACTGGATTATTGTTTAAACCTATGCACAAAAGTAAACTCGAAATGGATCAAAGACCTGAATGGAAGTCATGAAACCATAAAACTCTTAGAAGACGACATAGGCAAAACTCTCTTGAATATAAACATGAGCAACTTTTTCATGAACATGTCTCCCCGGGCAAGAAAAACAAAAGCACAAATGAACCAGTGAGACTATATCAAACTAAAAATCTTCTAAACAGCAAAGGACACCATCAGTAGAACAAAAAGGTGCCCTACAGTATGGGAGAATATATTCATAAATGACATATCCAATAAGGGATTGACATCCAAAATATAGAAAGAGCTCATGCACCTCAACAACTGAAAAGCAAATAACCCAATTTAAAATTGGGCAGAGAATCTGAACAGACACTTCTCCAAAGAAGAAATTCTGATGGCCAACAGCACATGAAAAAATGCTCCACATCACTAATCACCAGAGAAATGTAAATTAAAGGCACAGTGAATGGGTGGGAAGGGAGGGATAAGGGGGAAAAGGGGGCATTATGATCAGCACACACAATGTAGGTGGGGGGCACAGGGAAGGCAGTCCAGCACAGAGAAGACAAGTAGTGACTCTATAGCATCTTACTATGCTGATGGACAGTGACTTTTATGGGGTATATGGCAGGGACTTGATAATGGGGGAAGTCTAGTAGCCACAATGTTGCTCTTGTAGTTGTATATTAGTGATGTGAACAAAAAAAAATTATACTGACAGCATTCTTCAATGAACTGTAACAAATAGTTCTAAAATGCATATGGAACCACAAAAGACCCTAAATAGTCAAGGCACTCCTGAGAAGAGGGGATCTCGCTCCCCATCTTCAAGCTCTACTACAAAGCCACAGTAACCAAGACAATTTGGTACTGGCACAAGAACAGACCCATAGACCAATGAAACTGAAGAGATAGTACAGATATTAACCCAAGCATATATGGTCAATTAATACACGATAAAGGAGCCATGGATATACAGTGGGGAAATGACAGCCTCTACAACACTTGGTGTTGGCAAAACTGGACAGCTACGTGTAAAAGAATGAAACTGGATTACTGTTTAACTCTATACATAAAAGTGAACTCAAAATGGATCAAAGACCTGAATGTAAGCCATGAAACCATATAACTCTTAGAAGACATAGGCAAAATTCTCTCGAATATAAATGAGCTACATTTTCATGAACATGTCTCCCTGGGCTAGGGAGTCCAAAGCAAAAATGAACAGGTGGGACTATATCAAACTAAAAGCTTCTGTACAGCAAAGGACACTATCAGTAGAACAAAAAGGCATCCTACAGTTTGGGAGAATATATTCATAAATGACATATTTGATAAGTAGTTGACATCCAAAATATATAAAGAGCTCATGGTCCTCAACAAGCAAAAGCAAATAATCTGACTAAAAAATGGGCAGTGGATCTGAACTGACACATCTCCAAAGAAGAAATTCAGATGGGCAACAGGCACATGAAAAGATGCTCCCCATTGCTAATTATCAGATAAATGCAAGTTAAAACCACAATGGGGTATCATCTCACATCAATTAGAATGACCAACATCCAAAAGACAAACAACTGCAAATGCTGGCAAGGATGAGGAGAAAGGGGAACCCTCCTACACTGCTGGTGGGAATGTAATATGGAGGTTTCTCAGAAAACTAAAAATAGAAATACCATTTGCCCAAGGAATTCCACTCCTAGGAATTTACCCTCATAATGCAGGATCCCAGATTTAAAAAAGACATATGCACCCCTATGTTTATTGCAGCACTATTTACAATAGCCAGGAAATGGAAGCAACCTAAGTGCCCATCAGTAGATAAATTGATAAAGAAGATGTGGTACATATACACAATGGAATACTTTTTAGCCATAAGAAGAAAACAAATACTACCATTTGCTGCAGCATGGATGGAGCTAGCGGGTATTATCCTCAGTGAAATAAGGCAGGCAGAGAAAAACAAGTACCAGATAATTTCACTCATCTGTGGAGGATAACAACAAAGCAAAAACTGAAGGAACAAAACAACAGCAGACTCACAGAACCCAAGAATGGACTAACAGTTACCAAAGGGAAAGGGACTGGGGAGGATGGGTGGGAAGGGAGAGATAAGGGGATTAAGGGGCATTACGATTAGCACACACAATGAAGGGGTGGCACAGGGAAGGCAGTATAGCACAGAGAAGACAAGTAGTGACTCTATAGCATCTTACTATGCTGATGGACAGTGACTGTAATGGGGTTTGTGGGGGGAACTTGATGTTGGCAGGAATTAAGTAACCACAGTGTTGCTCATGTGATTGTATATTAGTGATTCCACAATAAAAAAAAACAGAAATTTGGTCTAATAAGATTCTTATACTTTATACATGGTTTAAATAGAGTTTAATAAATAAAGATGTGTGTTGTAAAATATAGAATGACTCCACCTTGATAATGATAAAACAGAAGACAAAAAGGAATGATAAAAATATTTACTTACTCTAACAGTAGGCAGGAAAAAGGGAAAAAGGGAACAAAGGATAAATGGGAAAGTTAGAAAAAAGCAAGTCTTAAACACAATCATATCCAGAACTTTATTAGTTATGAATGGAATAAACTTACCAATTAAAAGGCAGGGATCTTATTATTGGATAAGGAAAAGAAAGACCAAAAGAAGCAAAAATTCCATTCCAAAATAATGCAATTAAAAGTAAGGGATGGAAAAAGATACAATGTGCAAATTCTAATCATACAGAACCTGCAGTGGCTATATTAAGCAGATAAAGAAGACATTAAAGATAAGAACTGTTAACAGAGATGAAGAAATATTTTGTATTTATTATGGGATCAATGCATCAAGAAGACAGCATTCCATAATGTGTGTGTAGCTTTAAAAAATATCTCAAAATGCATTAAGTAGAAAAAGAATGGAGGAATGTAAAGGAGGCATAAAAATCTATAATTATTGTTAGAAATTTCAATACTTCTTTCTAATAGGACAAGTAGAAAGAAAATCAATAAAGTTATTTCTCCAAATGGGAGCAGAGAGATGGGGCAGTAACTCATGTGTGGTGAAGGAAAGTTTTGTGTTTTAAAGTGCAAGTAATTTCAGCAAGTATATATGCTTAAAAAAAAAGAAGACATCTATCTGAGAGAGTAAAATGAATGTTACGGAATAGAGGAAAATTGGAAGAATAAAGTCATAGGATGTACAATATTAGATGTGATCCAGTGTACAGGTAGAAGGTTTTCCTTTGAAAATATTTAAAAAGCTCACCCAGTTCAACAAGAGGCAAGACAGTACATATAGGTACCGAGGCCAGTATGTGGTCAAATGTGGTGGAGAGAGCCATGGAAGTTATCTTATTGTTTTTATTTTCTCATAGCAATTGAGATCATCAGAGAGGGATTGAAAAATGGTAGGGGTTTGAGTAAAGTGAATAGATGAAGTAGGGTTCCAGAACAGGAATATGAATAACTGGAGAAATGAATTCCTGCACAGTGATCAATTCTTAGATGATATTATGTACTATGAATTTAAGTAGGGCCTGTTTGGCACATATGTGTTTATGCCCAGTTATTTGTAGTAGATAAAAGAGTTGGGTGTAACAAGGTTGTAGTTTTGCCTATAGAACAGGCCTGAAAGCAAAATGACTGTTTGTGCAAGGTGCAGTTATTTTAGGAAAACATTTGATATCAGCTGGTAAGCAGGGAAATGAGGTTGGGAGTATAGAGGTAGCAGAATGAAAAGTGATAGTGTCAGTAGATTGAAGTTGCTGTTCATGTCAGGCATTCATTCAAAGCACAATCCTGGACAGTGAGCTGGAAAGTAAGGGGTGAATGAACAAAAGAAAAATGTCTTAGCTGTGATGTTTTAAAAGGTTCAGACTCTACTTTGTAGTATCTTATTCACTCTATTATTAAGTGTGTTCTTAATTTAAAGATTTGTTGAAGTTAAGTCTCTCTGAATCATTATAATGATTTATACTCTGGATGGCTTTTCTTCATAATGGTCAAAGAATTTAATTTTCTTAGCTGAACTAGGCATTTGAATATCGATATGGATGATCTAATTCTGAAAAAGCATGTAGTGTTTCCTTTGCTCCTTTAGCTTTCATGGCACTGCTGATTTTTAGACTTCTTACTTTTTGGAACTAAAAAACATATATAATAATACCCCTTATTTGTTAGTCACTACTAAATATTGATTCAAGCTAGAGATCATTCATATACATTTATACAGATTATATATGTGATACATTTCTTACAACACCCCTGCAAGGAGATTATTACTTGCCCCAATTTATAGATGAATAGAAGACTCAGGTTAGCTATTGCATTTAACCTTTGGGGCATAGTAGCTCACAGACCTATTATTTATACATTATTCTGTTTTTTCAAAGAAAAATTGTAGCAGACATTATTAAACGAGCAAGGAAGACTTTATTTAAGAATGTTACATTAGAGTAGAGAGAGTGAAGTCAGTGTCTTTGAAACAAATAGCTGGAGGAGTTTTAAGCTCTTGTGTGAACTAGTGGGAAAGTATTGGAGGAAAGATGGGCCATTATTTGCTGATAGTCCCCTGTGGAAGTTAGACTCCTACCCTTCCACAGAGAGACTGGGAGATAGGGGCTCTCGCCCCTTTGATGATTATATTTCAAAGCGATGCACCTCCTCCCGCAGTCCCCCACAGCCCTCACTTCTTGACAAAGACATTCCTGGGTTGTAACATAGGTGAGATTCCGGGAGAAGATTTAAATTTCAAAGAGACAGAGAAGGAATTTACAATAATTGAACTTTGTCTCAAGTAACTGTTCTAAGAAAAGGGAAGTTAGGGACCTATAGTTTGGAAGATATCTTTCAGGAAATTCAGGCTGTGAGGGAAACAAGCTGACGGGAACCATAAGCCCATCTTGGCCATCTTGACTTCAAAGACTTTAAAGTTATGACTTTCAGAAAATTTTTTATTTTAAATCATATTGTTAGCTTTTCTCTTAAATGAAGAAGGCGTTCATTTTTTCTCATTGCATGCATTTTTGTAATAAAAGACAAGTTAATAAGAGAAAAACAAACATGCTTAATAACACATATACCTCATATGTACATGGGAGATACCCAGGAAAACTGAGTAGAACATCCCCAAATGGTCTAAACCACCACCTTAAATGCTATCTTCAGCTAAAGGTAAACATAAAATGTTAGGAGTACAGAGACTAGTTATGGGAGGTTACCAGGATAAATTCAGTAAGGTTTAAGTCTGGGGCCTTCATCACTGACAAAGTTTCTTGTGGGTTAGTGTCTTCCTTTTACTCCTGGTACAGACACCCTTAGAGATTGCCCTTCTGAATGTAAATTTCCCTTTCAGAAAGGTAAATTCTGCTCTGGATTAAGAGCTTTTTCTATGTCTTCTTTTTCTAAAAAATAAGTAGCTCAAAATAATCCTTATGACACAAGGGCATATTTTATGGTGGCATATTTTCCTCCTTTATAATTTAAGCTTTTTAAAAATTTTTATTTAGTTTTAAGAAGATGTATTTTAGGCATCAAAACATTTTAATACATAATCAGTTTTTTATTTAATTCCTTAATAAAATATACCTTAAATACTTCAGGGAGGTTTTGCAATTTTATTTTGCTTTTTATTCAATCCAGTAGTTAATAATAACTTGCTCTCAAAAAGATATGTCCAGTTCATAAAATCACAGAATTTTAAACTGTAAAATTTTAAGCTTGTTAAGACTCCCTGGGATCTCTAACATAACTCATTTTGTACTCTGTGCAGAAATATCTTTAATTTTTGACAGATGATCATCACTGAACTTCAGTTACATGCTTTCAAGATTGCCTAGCTTCTTTATGAATCACTTTAATTATTATTCATTTGGCATTTGTCAATGAGTTCTGTGAGGTTTTTAAGAGATTATGGTCATAACTTTGTTAAAAGGAATAAACACATCAGGGGAGACTTAAAAGTATTATGATCTAAAATTGAGGGCAATTCTGCCAGAATCTGGGAAAGGGCTTAAATTAGCAAAAGATATCATTTAAGGGATGCGGAGCTCTGATAAATTTCTGGAAGTCAGACCAATGATCTTGAGGAGATAATACAGTATTTCAGCTTTAAGAAGCATGGCACAAAATAGATTTCGATTCTTTACAAGGGAAGACAGAAAGTAGTTGAACTGTTTGCAAAGTTGTTGCACAGTCCCCAAATTTCTCATAAGATTCTAGAAGAATATGTCTTATCTGGAAATTCTAATGGGTGCTCAGGTTTTTGCCATTATATATTTGTAAGGAGTACATGTTTAGCTACAAAAACGGAAATCAAAAGTATGTTTACAATCCTTGAGAGATCATTGGAAAGATCAAGAAAGTACAAGTAATCTTAAAACTGGAATCCAAAATAATGTTTGGAACTGAATAATAATGATAAACTGAAATTCAAGATAAAGAATCCAAGATAATGAACTGAAACTGAATGTTTCAGTTCCAGATGTAATATAAAATTCCTTGTGTAAACTTGGAAGGAAGATAAAATTATACTGGCATCTGTATATTTTGACACCAAGGTGTCAGAATTGAGGCAATATCTTCTATAATTATTCTTGACTCTGGTGTACATTGTTTTTTAATGTGTGTGTTACTGCTTAGTCTATAGGCGTTTGTCCAAATTACAGAGCCTGATTATTTACTTTCTAATATCTTGCTAGTCTTTAAGGCAATGACATATTTTAATGTTTTTATATCTATTACAGCTTTTGGTTATATGCTTTATGTATTTTATTTAAGGACATTCAGAATTACTTTTGTATTTATAGTAAGTATACATCAACTATGAAGCCTACTTCTCTGAAGACATCAATTATAATTAATTACAAAAAACTATATCGTTTCCTTAATTCAATCATAAAATCAAACCAACTAATTACAGATACATATTATAGACCCTACGTATCAGAATTACACTTAATTTTTGATTAGTATGTATATATGTAATTAACTATAATTTTGTCACTCTTCTTATTGACTCAGACAATGTAATTGTGAACAAAATAGGCCCTTACACTCAAGGTCTTTTGCGGATAGTCTAATGCAAACTTTTAACAGGAACTCCTGTGAGTAAATTATTCTCTGGGCAGAGATTATATTTGGGAAGAATTGTTTATAAAGCAATATATTCAAGTGTTTTTAAGAAAGATTTTACAGGGATTCCTGTGAGTAAATTGTTCTCTGGGCAAAGATTGTATTTGGCAAGAATTGTTTATAAAACAATACAATTTACTATTTTCAGTAAAGATTTGTTCTCCAGATTGTTGCAAGACTTTTTACTAGGTATTGTACAAATGTTATGTCTAGTTTGTTCACTTGCTTGTAATTGGGGGCCATTTATTTAGATATATTAAGTTTCTTGATTCAGTTTTATTTTGTAAATTAGTGATCCTTAATAATAGTGTCCAATAGATAAGTTAGCAAAATAAACCCAAAACACAAAAAGTCTGTCAGTCTATCATTTGCTAAGTGTTACAAATGTATTTTAAAAATTTAATATTGGGTTGAAAATTACCTTTGACATGACCCATAGGGTAACCCAGAATTTTGAGAATCTAATGAAAATTATAAATTCTCATGGAGGGGTGTGGAGCAATACATGTATAAAATTTCATCTAAAATGTCTGAGTTCTTTCTTGGGTCATTTGAAGATTGGTAAAAAAAAAAAATTCCCTGCTGTAGATAAAGTGATTGGTTTTGAACCCCTACAATTCCAACAGAAATTTTTTATATTAAATTATACAAGTTGGATTGTACAGAAACATTTTTAGTCAGCTTGATTTTAGGTAAACTGATTTTAGGTGAAATGATCTGTTTTCACACAGATACACACCTTGGCCTGATAATACCCTATGTTACCTTCAATTATTATTATTTATTTTTTTTGAGAGGACATCTCTCATATTTATTGATCAAACGGTTGTTAACAACAATAAAATTCTGTATAGGGGAGGCAATGCTCAATGCATAATCATTAATCCACCCCAAGCCTAGTTCTCGTCAGTCTCCAATCTTCTGAAGCATAACGAACAAGTTCTTACATGGTGAACAAATTCTTACATAGTGAAAAAGTTCTTACATGGTGAACAGTACAAGCGCAGTCATCACAGAAACTTTCGGTTTTGATTACTCATTATGAACTATAAACAATCAGGTTAAATATGAATATTCGTTTGATTTTTATACTTGATTTATATGTGAATCCCACATTTCTCCCTTTATTATTATTATTATTATTATTATTATTATTATTATTATTATTATTATTATTTTTAATAAACTGCTGAAGTGGTAGGTAGATGCAAGATAAAGGTAGAAAACATAGTTTAGTGTTGTAAGAGAGCAAATGTAGATCATCAGGTGTGTGCCTATAGACTATGTGTTAATCCAAGCTAGACAAGGGCAATAAAACATCCACGCATGCAGAAGATGTCTCTCAAAACAGGGGGGGGTGAGGTTCTAAGCCTCACCTCTGTTGATCCCCAATTTCTCACTTGATGGCCCCCCTGCGACTGTGCCTGTCTTAGGTTGTTCCTCCCTTGAGGAATCTTACCTGTCTCTGGCTAACCAGTCATCTTCTGGGGCCATACAGGAAGATGTAAAGTTGGTAGGTAAGAGAGAAGCCATATTGTTTGAAAAGGTTAGCTTTTTTTTCTTTGCAGATTTATGCCCTGTGGCTTCTATGCCCAGCATTTGTCTTGAGGTATCTTTACCACCTGGAGGAATTATGATACTCGGTGAATTCAATATGAGGCACAAATTCTATTTAAGGGTTGTAATTAGGAAGGAAGAAGAAAAGCTATAGAGGTAGCAAACGGAAGAAAACATGGGAGGATTGATTATTTCTTGGACCTATCTTCTTGTAGAGTAACTTAAGCTTGTATAGGTTTTAAATTACTAATTAAATTGTGCACACACATTAACATAATAGGAATACAGTTACATAACCAAAGCAGATCTATAATTACCAGCCATCTCCAGTGAAGCCAAGAAAACCAGTTAGGCACCCTAGGCATTTGTGAAAATTTGTTTATGATATGATGGATACTGTCCAACTGTACTTGAACAGTCTGAGAGAAATCAGACAAATTAAAACAACCCATTCCTGGGAACTGTTCACATCCCATATGTTCTTTTAACAGTAGAGAGTCTGTAGTTGTAAGATTTTGGAGCACTACAACCTGCACTTCTCCTAATTCTTGGTTGAGTTCCAACAGTATAGATCCAGTCAAATTTGTTGTTTTACTGAAAGCACAGGCCCGCTCAGATATCTCCTTCTTCATTCCAATGGCAAGTCCAGGAATTGGTGGGATGGATGCAGCTACAACTGCAGCATCGCCTGGTTCTTTGTTGAGGTTTTTTGATGATCATGTTCTGGTATGACTCTTCCAGAGAGTGCTGATGTTGGAAGTTCTTCTTCATATCGTATTTTAGTTCATTTTCTGGGTAGCCAAATTAGGCTTTGATCCTCTGTATAAACACAAACAGGCCCTTTGCCCACACTTTGATATGCCCTTTATACCATTGTGTAGAACTCACTGGAGGTCACCACACAGGAACTGCTTTTTTATTAAGAGAAAGGAATATTATCAGAAAAGTGTACCTCCATAGCTGATCATCTGACACCCTTTAAGTGATCAAAATTAAGGATATTTAAAGCATGCAGTAATCGTTGATTTACAGTTAGTTTTATCCTATCAGGGAGTAATCCCCCTTTCCTTTCTTTCTTTTTTTTAATTTTGTTATCTTTAATCTACACTTACATGAAGAATATTATGTTTACTTGGCTCTCCCCGTACAAGTCCCCGCTATAAACCCCTTTAGAGTCACTGTCCATCAGCATAGCAAAATGTTGTAGAATCACTACTTGTCTTCTCTGTGTTGTACAGCCTTCCTCTTTCTTCTACCCCCCATGCATGCTAATCTTAATATGCCCCTTCTTCTCCCTCCCGCTTATCCCTTCCTACCCACCCATCCTCCCCAGTTCCTTTCCCTTTGGTACCTGTTAGTCCATTCTTGGGTTCTGTGATTCCGCTGCTGTTTTGTTCCTTCAGTTTTTCCTTTGTTCTTATACTCCACAGATGAGTGAAATCATTTGGTATTTCTCTTTCTCCACTTGGCTCATTTCACTGAGCATAATACCCTCCAGCTCCATCCATGTTGCTGAAAATGGTAGGATTTGCCCTCTTCTTATGGCTGAGTAGTATTCCATTGTGTATACGTACCACATCTTCTTTATCCATTCATCTACCAATGGACATTTAGGTTGCTTCCAATTCTTGGCTATTGTAAATAGTGCTGTGATAAACATAGGGGTGCATCTGTCTTTCTCAAACTTGATGGCTGCGTTCTTAGGGTAAATTCCTAGGAGTGGAATTCCTGGGTCAAATGGTAAGTCTGTTTTTAGCATTTTGATGAACCTCCATACTGCTTTCCACAATGGTTGAACTAATTTACATTCCCACCAGCAGTGTAGGAGGGTTCCCCTTTCTCCACAACCTCGCCAACATTTGTTGTTGTTTGTCTTTTGGATGGCAGCCATCCTTACTGGTGTGAGGTGGTACCTCATTGTAGTTTCAATTTGCATTTCTCTGATAATTAGTGATGTGGAGCTTCTTTTCATGTGTCTGTTGGCCATCTGTATTTCTTTTTTGGAGAACTGTCTGTTCAGTTCCTCTGCCCATTTTTTAATTGGATTATTTGATTTATGTTTGTTGAGGCGTGTGAGCTCTTTATATATTTTGGATGTCAAGCCTTTTTCGGATCTGTCATTTACAAATATATTCTCCCATACTGTAGGGTTCCTTTTTGTTCTATTGATGGTGTCTTTTGCTGTACAGAAGCTTTTCAGCTTAATATAGTCCCACTTGTTCATTTTTGCTGTTGTTTTCCTTGCCTGGGGAGATATGTTCAAGAAGAAGACACTCATGTTTATGTCTAAGAGGTTTTTGCCTATGTTTTTTTCCACGAGTTTAATGGTTTCATGCCTTACATTCAGGTCTTTGATCCATTTTGAGTTTACTTTTGTATATGGGGTTAGACAATGGTCCAGTTTCATTCTCCTACATGTCGCTGTCCAGTTTTGCCAGCACCATCTGTTGAAGAGACTGTCATTTTCCCATTGTATGTCCATGGCTCCTTTATCAAATATTAATTGACGATATATGTTTGGGTTAATGTCTGGAGTTTCTTGTCTGTTCCACTGGTCTGTGGCTCTGTTCTTGTGCCAGTACCAAATTATCTTGATTACTATGGCATTATAGTAGAGCTTGAAGTTGGGGAGTAAGATCCCCCCTACTTTATTCTTCTTTCTCAGGATTGCTTTGGCTATTTGAGGTCTTTGGTGTTTCCATATGAATTTTTGAATTATTTGTTCCAGTTCATTGAAGAATGTTGCTGGTAATTTGATAGGGATTGCATGAAATCTGTATATTGCTTTGGGCAGTGTGGCCATTTTGATGATATTAATTCTTCCTAGCTACGAGCATGGGATGAGTTTCCATTTGTTAGTGTCCCCTTTAATTTCTCTTAAGAGTGACTTGTAGTTTTCAGGGTATAGGTCTTTCACTTCCTTGCTTAGGTTTATTCTATTCTTTTTGATGCAATTGTGAATGGAATTGTTTGCCTGATTTGTCTTTCTATTGGTTCATTGTTAGTGTATAGGAAAGTTACAGATTTCTGTGTGTTAATTTTGTATCCTGCAACTTTGCTGTGTTCCAATATCAGTTCTAGTAGTTTTGGAGTGGAGTCTTTTGAATTTTTTTATGTACAATATCATGTCATCTGCAAATAGTGACAGTTTAACTTCTTCTTTACCAATATGGATTCCTTGTATTTCTTTGTTTTGTCTGATTGCCATGGCTAGGAATTCCAGTACTATGTTAAATAGCAGTGGGGAGAGTGGGCATCCCTGACTAGTTCCCGATCTCAGAGGAGAATCTTTCAGCTTCTCGCTGTTCAGTATAATGTTGGCTGTGAGTTTATGATATATGGCCTTTATTATGTTGAGGTATGTGCTCTCTATTGCCAGTTTGCTGAGAGTGTTTATCATGAATGGATGTTGAATTTTGTCAAATGCTTTTTCAGCATCTATGGAGATGATCATGTCATTTTCGTCTTTCTTTTTTTCATGTGCTGGATGATGTTGATGGATTTTCGAATGTTGTACTATCCTTGCATCCCTGGAATGAATCCCACTTGGTAATGGTGTATGATCCTTTCGATATACTTTTGAATTCAGTTTGCTAATATTATTAAGTATTTTTGCATCCATATTCATCAGGGATATTGGTCTGTAATTTCCTTTTTTGGTGGGGTCTTTGCCTGATTTTGGTATTAGGGTGATGTTGGCTTCATAAAATGAGTTTGGGAGTATTCCCTCCTCTTCTATTTTTTGGAAAACTTTAAGGACAATGGGTATTATGTCTTCTCTGTGTGTCTGATAAAATTCCGAGGTAAATCCATCTGGCTGGGGTGTTTTGTTCTTGGGTGTTTTTTGATTATAATTTCAATTTCTTTGTTTGTAATTGGTTTGTTTAACTTTTGTGTTTCTTCCTTGGTCAGTCTTGGAAGGTTTTGTTTTTCTAGGAAGTTGTCCATTTCTTCTAGGCTTTCCAGCTTGTTGGCATATACGTTTTCATTGTAGTCTTTAATAATTCTTTGTATTTCTGTGGAGTCTGTCATGATTTTTCCGTTCTCATTTCTGATTCTGTTCATTTGTGTTGATTTTTTTTTTCTCTTAATAAGTTTGGCTAGAGGCTTATCTATTTTGTTTATTTTCTCAAAGATCCAGCTCTTGGTTTCGTTGATTTTTGCTATTGTTTTATTCTTCTCAATTTTGTTTATTTCTTCTCTGATCTTTATTATGTCCCTCCTTCTGCTGACCTTAGGCCTCATTTGTTCTTCTTTTTCCAGTTTCGATAATTGTGATGTTAGATTATTCATTTGGAATTGTTCTTGCTTCTTCAAGTGTGCCTGGATCACTATATACTTTCCTCTTAAGACTGCTTTCGCTGCGTCCCAGAGAAGTTGGGGCTTTGTGTTGTTGTCATTTGTTTCTGTATATATTCCTTGATCTCTATTTTAATTTGTTCGTTGATCCATTGACTATTTAGGAGCATGTTTTTAAGCCTCCATGTGTTTGTGAGCCTTTTTGGTTTCTTTGTAGAATTTATTTCTACTTTTATACCTTTGTGGTCTGAAAAACTGGTTGGTAGAATTTCAATATTTTGGATTTTGCTGAGGCTCCTTTTGTGGGCTATTATGTGGTCTATTCTGGAGAATGTTCCATGTGCACTTGAGAAGAATGTATATCCTGTTGCTTTTGGATGTAGAGTTCTTTAGATGTTTATTAGGTCCATCTACTCTACTGTGTTGTTCAGTGCTTCTGTGTCCTTACTTATTTTCTGCCCGGTGGATCTATCCTTTGGGGTGAGTGGTGTGTTGAAGTCTCCTAAAATTAGTGCATTGCAGTCTATTTCCCCCTTTAGTTCTGTTAGTATTTGTTTCACATATGCTGGTGCTCCCGTGTTGGGTGCATATATATTTAGAATGGTTATATCCTCTTGTTGGACTGAGCCCTTTATCATTATGTAGTGTCCTTCTTTAGCTCTTGTTACTTTCTTTTTTTTTGAAGTCTATTTTGTCTGATATGAGTACTGCAACCCCTGCTTTCTTCTCACTGTTGTTTGCCTGAAATATGTTTTTCCATCCCTTGACTTTTAGTCTGTACATGTCTTTGGGTTTGAGGTGAGTTTCTTGTAAGCAGCATATGGATGGGTCTTGCTTTTTTATCCATTCTGTTACTCTGTGTCTTTTGATTGGTGCATTCAGTCCATTTACATTTAGGGTGACTATTGAAAGATATGTACTTATTGCCATTGCAGGCTTTAAATTCGTGGTTACCAAAGGTTCAGTCTAATGTTAGCCTGATGGGTTTTCCTTTATAGGTGACCTTTTTCTCTCTAGCTGCCTTGTCCTTGATATTTGCCATTTTAATTATTATGTTTCTTGGTGTTGTCCTCCTTGGATCCTTTCTGTTGGGGGTTCTGTGTATTTCCGTGGTCTGTTTGATTATTTCCTCCTCCAGTTTTGGGAAGTTTTCAGCAATTATTTCTTCCAAGATACTTTCCATCCCTTTTCCTCTCTCTTTGTCTTCTGGTACCCCTTTAATGCAGATATTGTTCCTTTTGGATTGGTCACACAGTTCTCTTAATATTGTTTCATTCCTGGAGATCCTTTTATCTCTCTCTGTGTCAGCTTCTATGCATTCCTGTTCTCTGGTTTCAATTCCATCAATGGCCTCTTGCATCTTATCCATTCTGCTTATAAATCCTTCCAGAGTTTGTTTCATTTCTGTAATCTCCTTTCTGGCATCTGTGATCTCCCTCCAGACTTCATCCCATTTCTTTTGCATATTTCTCTGCATCTCTGTCAGCATGTTTATGATTTTTATTTTGAATTCTTTGTCAGGAAGACTGGTTAGGTCTGTCTCCTTCCCTGGTCTGTCTGTGATCTTGGTTTGCCTGTAATTTTGTGTTTTCATGGTGATAGGAATAGTTTGCAGAGCTGGGACGAGTGATGGCTTCAAGAACTTCCCTTCTTGCTGGTTCGTGGCCTTCTTGTCTTGGGAGAACAGTAACCTCTAGTGGCTTGTGCTGGGTAGCTGTGTGCAGACAGGGCTTCTGCTTCTTGCCCAGCTGTTATGGAGTTTATCTCCACTGTGGGTGTGTCCTGGCTCGTGCTGCTCCTCCAAAGTCGTGGAGTCGCATTGGAGGGGGAGCGGCTGGGAGGCTATTTATCTCTGTAAGGGGCCTCCATGTTCCCTGCAGCCCAGGGGATTAGAGTGCCAAGAGATCCCCAGATTCCCTACCTCTGGACTAAGTGTCCCACCCTGCCCCTTTAAGACTTCCAAAAAGCACCCGCCAAAAAAAAAAAAATGGCCACTCATTTTTCATTATTCTCCGGTGCCAGCCTCATGCCCCCACTGACCGTTCTTGTTGCCCTGTTTCCCTAGTATCCAGGGCCCTGCGCATACACTGTGTCTGCGCTTTGGTCTGGATGGCTGGGGCTGGGTGTTCAGCAGTCCTGGGCTCCCTCTCCCTCCCTGCTGACTCCTCTCCTCCTGCCAGGAGCTGGGGGTAGGGGCACTCGGGTGTCACTGGGCCGGGGCTTGTATCTTACCCACTTTGCGAGGCGCTGGGTTCTTGCAGGTGTGGATGTGGTCTGGATGTTGTCCTGTGTCCTCTGGTCTCTATTTTAGGAAGAGTTGTCTTTGTTATATTTTCATAGATATATGTGGTTTTGGGAGGAGATTTCTGCTGCTCTGCTCACGCTGCCATCTTGGCTCCGCCTCTGATCTTCCATTATTTTATAGGCTGTTTATTTCCAAGTTGTCATAGTAGATACTTTTACTTTTGATTTATAATTAAATAAAGAATATCTTATTTAAGGATTAATTTTTCAGCAAGGAAAGTAAAAAAAAAAACAATTTTAGCCTCTGCTTTTAGAAGAATGAATTAAAAATCTTGTTTCTGTGACAGTTTTATTATCTGTATTAGGAAAATATTTTCTATTTCATGTGACATAATATACTGATCTCTTTTCCATTTCCTCACTTAATGCTCCACTCACAGAATCATAGATGTTTGTTATATGTTGATGGGAATGATGCATGAACAAAACCAGGAAGAACTATGGACCTTTAGAATGAGTCCTTCTTTAACCATTGCATTGAAATACTTACTAAATAATGCTTACTAAATAAATGCTTTCTGTGTGTCTGATGTTCTTCACATTATTTTATTCAATGCTTCTATATCTCCTATGAAATAAATGTTTTATTCACATGTGAAATGCAAATGATAGGTGCTAGGGATGTGCTTAGTGTAAATAAAATATAGACATGGCCTTTTTTTTCATTGAGCTTACAGTTTAATGGGGATCAACTTTTAGAAATTAGATGGGGTTAATGTTATAATAGGGCAAAAACAGCAATGAACTTCGGTTAGAAGAAAGGACTAGAATAAGTGACAGTGGTTCCAGGCAAATCATTCCATGTCAGAATTCCTAAAGGTCAAGAGTGGAGAATTCATTATCAATGGAGAATAGGGTGGGGATTTAGTTTGGAGACATTTTAATAAGGGCCTCGCAAGCCTTTTTAAGTTTGAACTTGATGCTAAGAGTAATAAAACCACTGTAATATTTTAAACACTCGTATGCAATGATCAGAGTTTAGATCCAAAGGGTAATAATAAGATATTATTTTAATAAGAATGCAGAATTAGTAAAAGAATATATACAAAACTTGACATAGGCAGACTGACTTGGAGGCTGCTGACTTTACTTCAAGCCAGAAGTGACAGTCATTTGGGCTGAATTGTGGCTGTGAGGTGGGAGAGATGGGGACATATGAGAGCAGTGTTTAGAAGGCATCTTCAACAGGCTTTGAGGACTAAATACAGGGGAAAGGGAGACAGAGAAGCTTAGAATTTGGTGTTTGGGAGTATCCATCTCTGGGAAAAGGAAGAATTACCAGCAGGAAGATGAGTTCAATTTGGGATAAGAAGGTCAAAGGACAACCGGGAACATGGTGTCAGAGAACATTCTAGGGAGCCAGTGGTGTACGTGTTGCCACTGTTGCCAAGGGTCAAGTAAAATAAGAAGAGCATGCTTTCTAATCCATTTTACAACTTGATCAAACCTCCTATCCCAGGAATCTGATTTGTCTTGTAACTTTTCTCTATTTACATAGTTTGTAATTTCTAGAGTGAGATTAGAGCTAGCATTTGTGACTTTAAAGCTCATTTTACTTCTTTCATCCTATCAGTCACTTTTCATATTTTAAAATACATGTCTCCTAAATAGATTTTACAGTTTCATTTAACCTTTTTTGTCCTTCTGCTATTCTTTATGTTTTAATATGTTTAGTCCATTCACATTTGATGTCATCATCATTTATATGCTTGAATGTAGGTTTAACTTAATTATTTTCTGCTTTACCCCACCATTTTTTTGTTCCCTTGTTTTTGCTTTCTTACTTTTTTATTATTTGATTTTTTTTCTTTTGGGGATTCAACTTTTTTCTTTCTTTTTTAAAAATTTTTTTGGGAATTAAACTTTAATATGCCTATTGTTTTTAAAAATACCTCCTGAACTTTTTAATATCTGCTCTAGGGATTATACTATGCAAACTTAACTTTTCACATTAATATTGAGCAACTTGTTAAAATGAGAAACTTTGCATGTATTCTTCTTCTATTGTCCTGTATGTTACAGTTGTCAGATATAAATTATCTTCACAAATTTGAAACCCCACAAGACAACACTGCACATTTTTTTAATACAGGTATGTGTATTTTCAAGAGATTAAGGGGAAAAATAATCTTTTAGGTTCACTCAAATATCGATCATTTCTGATATTCCTCCCTGGTTTCTGAAGTTTTAACTTCTCCTTTGAGTCTTTTCCCTTCAGTATAAAAAAGTTTCTTATACTTTTCTTGTAGTACAATCCTGATTGCAAAATATGTTCTTAGATTCCAGTAATTGAAAAGTCCCTTATTTAAGTTTTTTTTCTATGAAGGTATAAAAAAGGATTTTTTTATATGAAATTCTGGCTTAATTTTTTTTTCCTCCTCATTCTGAACTTCAGGGTATTGTTCCGTCAACTAGTTTCCATAATTTCAGATGAATTTCCTTGGTTATATGACTGTTTTTCTTTGGCTGTTTTCAAAATATTATCTTTATTTTTGTTTTTCAATAATTTGATTGCCATGTGCTTTGGTATGGTAACCTTTTTGTTTATGTAGTTTGGGATTGGCTGAGAACTTGTAAAATTATGTGTTTGTTTTGCAAAATTTGAAAGTTTCTGGCCATTATTTTTTCAAATCATTTTCTGTTCTGTTTCTTGTTTTCTTCCTGGGAATACAATTACAGAATGTAAGACATTTTTACATTGTTTCATGTGACTGAATTCTGTTTCTCTTTCCATTTCTTTTCTGTTTGTTTCTCAAATTGGATAAATTCTCAAGTTTCCTGACTCCCGTGTTGTTTCTATTCTACTTCAAAGCCCATCCAGTAATATTTTTCAGATATTTTAGCTTTTAATTTTAAAAATATTTTCTATTATTCTACTGAGTGTTTTTTGATTACAAGCTTATTTCCTTTACCTCATCAGACCTTACAGTAACTGCTTTAAGTCCTTGTCTGATAATTCAAGCATTTAGAACATCTAGAGGCCAATGTCTATTGGATATTGTTTTGATTGTTTCCCATGAAAATACGTCACATTTTCCTGGCATTTAATATATTTTGCAATGCATTCTGGATTTGTTATGGAGACTTGGGTGTTCTTATATTCCCACCAAGTGCTGATTTTCTTGTTTTAGCACAGCAGTTGATTTAGTTCAACTCAAAATGCAAACTCTTACCACCCTCACAGTTGGCAGTGATACACGTCTCAGTTGAGTATGCTTTCATTCTGCCCCATGCATGGTTCAAAGGTCGGTCAATTATACATTTACACACAGAATTTGTGGTTTCTGTTCTTTATCTGTCCCTTTTCTGGGGGTTTCCCACCCAACTGGAATAATGTTTATTCTTCGTGGCCACCCTGGGGCTCAGTCAAGTTGACATAAAATTAGCCATCACATCTTATTAGGTTCATGTTCATATTTCGAGTGTTTGCCTGGAAAATGCACATTGTCTACTTAAGGCATGCTGGTTTACTGTTCATCAACTTTCATGCAATTTAAAGTCACCAGTCATTGACAAAATATTTCTGCACTCTATAAACATTCTCTCATATCTGCCTATGTTTTTAATCCTCCTTTTCTTTCCCTAACAGCACTGTCAAATAGAACTTTCTGCAATGGTGGAAATGCTCTATAGCCCCACTGTCCAATATAGCTTTGAGTTAGCCACATGTGGCTGTGAACACTTGAAATGTGGCTAGTGTGACAGAGGAATTGAATTCTCAATTTTAGTTAATTTGAATTTAAACAGCCACATTTGGGTAACGTTTACCATATGGATAGTGTTGTCTTTGAATGTGTTTTTACTTCCTTTGTCAAAATGTGTTAGCTATCCTGGTCTATGTCTCTAATTATTACTTTGATTTAGTCAGTTAATTAATAATAATTTATGGCTTGACACTATGTGTAAGAGTTCATGTTTGGCATGATCTTCTCTCCCTTTCTCAGTCTTAGCATCTTTATAAATTTTTTCAATTATGTTTATATCTGAGAGTTATTGATCTCTTCTAACACACACACACACACACACACAAATACAGTCAAAATCCTGTTACCTTCACTGTTACCTAAAAAAGTAAAATGTGTTTTCTAAATGTATACTCACTGTAATTGTTCTCCTTTTACCAATCTTTGTAAGCATGTGAAAAATAGTATAGAACTATAATTTTTCCCATGGAAACTGTTAATACAAATTGTTTGTTGTGCTGTATTTCTGAAGCCTTCTGACCCTCATCTATTTTCTGGGAAAATTATTTTTAAGCTTTTCAAGAGACTCCCCCCTTAATCTCTGCTACTTTTTTAAGTGCTGGCAATTAGCACTGATTGGATTAGGTATTGCTAATTTTGTAGAAATAATATCTTTAAAAATAAGTCCTCACAATGAATTTTTTATATGTTTAATTTTGCACAGTGGATGTGACTTTTTAACACACTGTTTCATGACTTATACTTTATATATTATAATTTTTACAAATTATTTCATGTATTTTGATATTTTTCCTTTCAGGACCACCAAACAATTTTGAGAGCATGGGCTGTAAAGGATTTTGCTCCAAATTGCCCTTTGTATGTTCAGATATTAAAGCCTGAAAATAAATTCCATATAAAATTTGCTGGTAAGTTTAATTTCAAATGAAATACTTTGAATTACCTCAAGCTCCAGTTATGGTAGTAAGAGTTATGTCTCTGAAGTTAGTAGCAAATTAATATAATTTATAGAATAGAATGGTTTCCTTTTTATCATCTACTTGTTATACAAGAATTTACTCCAAATTGTGACAAAATAATGTTTTATTGTGAATCTTTTATTTTTTATATAACTTAGTGATTTTGGAAACTGAATTTACTGGATACTTTGGGAAGCCTAGACTAGCACTGATACTTTTGGGCATAATATAGACACAGGTTTCAAATGCTATATCTATTGTTATATATATATTTAAACATAGTTAATACCTTGCTATAGATTTAATATACATATAAACTTACCATTCAGTAGAGTAATATATCAAAATGTATCCAAGTATATTTAAATAGATTTAATTTGGCAGAGATTTTGAAACAGTTCAAGAGAAGGACACGTGAATTTTTTATGGTGGCATTGTTTTTAAAGTAATTATTCACATGAGATTATACTTTAAACGTTAGGAAATTGAACAGTAAAATTACACTGAATTATTTTCTTAAATGCTTCTGTAGTTGCTAATTTTGACCCAGGTAGTAATTCATACACCTTTTTTTGTTTTTTAACGTTGTATTTTACCTTAATAGTCTAAAGCTTCAAGATTCTTTAAAATGTAAATGATTTTAATTGTGTTTGCAAAATGTATTTCCTTCAGAATATTTGTTCACATATCCTAAAATACTTGCCTATTAGTATGATATTTAAATTAAAAATGATAAACAATAAGAAATTTTTAAATAATGAAGTTATTGTTATTCAACTTGCTCTTTTATCTTTTAGACTTGCTACTAATAACATCAGTGGCTGCATTTTAGTATCTCTTTGGAAGTTTTCTTTTCAAGTACTAATCACAGAGAATCTGATTTAAATAGCTTAAATGGCGCTAAGGTTTAAGCCTTTTTCCTACACTGAAAATTAAAAATAACAGCACCTCCTCTGTGAAGGACTTTGTGAAATCAAATGGAAAAACACATGTAAATACTCCTGTTACATATGTAATTGATATTCAGGAACTGTCAGTTGTTTATCTAAAGGCTCTTTGTAAATAAGCTGCCTTATTCTTATTATACTTAGCAAAAGGAATATTTTTGCAAAGCTTTCATCATACCTGATAATGTTGCTATGGTAAAAAATTTAAGGAAAGCAGTAATGACGTCAAGCATTAGGTAGAATTCCTAAAAATAATTTAAATTTGAGTGCCACCACTTCAGATTTAGGTAGGCCAATTAGTATTTTAGGCTTATTTTCCTCTCCTGTTAAATGGCCATAATATACATGCTGTGTCTTTTCCATTGGCTAGGATCAGAAGTAAGGGTTAAATGGTGTCTGAAACAGATCAGGTGTTCAGTAAATGGATATTGAATGTGGATCTTAAAACAATATGTAGTTTCAGAGGACAGTTTGTAATTTGGAATGTCTTAAAATTCAGAGTGAACTCTGATTCTTTTTTCTGTTCTTGAGCCAGCCAGCCATTGTTATCCTCACAACAGATACATAAAATTAATTGAAAAAGTCTGTTACTACAAACAAAAAATTACAAAGACTATTTGCATTGATTCTTTTTAATATTCTTATTTTACCATTATTTTGATCAGCTCGCTTAAATTGATGAATATTTAAAAGCTTTATTGCAATAACTATCTCAATATTTCTCATTTATGGCAACTGATGAAATTCCTTTTAATAATGTCTGTATTCTTTTATGGCTGAGATTACAACATCTCAGAGGGGCTCTCTTTATATTGTAAAAGGATGAAAGAGTCCTATCTTCATTCAAGTGCCATAAAAAACAGTTTGGGGTGATATATGAGACTTTCAAACCATTATAATATATTTTATATCTCAGAATGAAGTTAAAAAGTTTATGGCCTTTACCTTTCAAAGAAGCAGTTTATCAAACTGTCAGTTTGTGTGGTAGATTGTTAAATTAATGGCCTCCAACGAACCATATTCCCTTTGTCTGTCCTGTTCTGATGGTACTTTGCAGTTTATTTCATGAAGAGCTGAAATGTATTTTCTCACCCCTTAAATATGGGCTGGCCTTATGACTTGCTTTGATGTGTAGAATTTTGAGAAATAAAATTTCAGTTGTTTTAAGTCCCTAAGTTTTGTATTTATTTGTTACCCAGCAATAGATAACTCGTATCATTTTCATAATAAAGTAATAATTGCTTTAATCTTAAACCACATTTATTTGGTAATATTCATTATATTTGTGTCTTTGTGTTCTCATGTTAAATATCATATCTAATTACCACAAGATAGGAAATGAGTTATTTTTATTTTTTATTTCTACTTATTTAAATAGCCTCTTCAATATACCCTAAATTGTGAAACTTCTACAATGACTACAATTTATAGATTTTTAAAAGTAAATCCATGTTTTTAAAAAATGAAGAATGGAAATTTTAATCAAATTGTGAATATATAAAATATTAGAAACAAAGACAATGTAGCAACCTAGCAACTATTACTTTATGCAGGTCTACCATTCAGATCATTTATTTATCCTGTTCTCCTGAGCAAAATGAGAATAGTCTTTCATTACAGTAAATTATTTGTTATACTATTGAGTTAAATATTGTACTATTATTATGCTATTACAATTAAAATAATGCATACCTTGATTATATTCACAAGGGAAAAGTCCATATAGACATGATTTCAGCAGCAGACATGCTTGTTATTTTGTTGCTCATACTCATTTCAAGAGAGGGAGGTAAACATCTTACGTCTTAAGAGAGAAAGAATAAAATCCTGAGTAGAATAATAGTTATGATAAAAGGTTTCTCAATATAAACCAAGTATCCTAAAAATTATGAGACTCAATAGCATAAAAAAATACTGCACAGATAATTTGATCATTTATATCAGGCAAATTTCTTAAGAACAAAATAAACTCAAATAGATTTATAGAAAAACAATTTACTTTCATTAATTTGTCCTTTTAAAATAAAATTTTCAGAGATTAATATTGCAAATTCTGGAATGAGACCATCTTTGATTAAATCTTCATTCTACTTTATACTACCTGTATGACTCAGGCTTCTTAAATTCTCTAAAATCTGAGTTCTTCAGTATATGAAATGAAGATAATAAGAGAAACTAATCTATAGGGTTGTTATGATTAAAAAAATACTCAAAAGAACATCAGCCACTAGTAATCGGTACTTCCCAGACTGATGATCCTCACTGACCTTGAGCGCCCATTTCCCATCTTCCTAACCGGTTTGTATTATCTTTGTTTCCAGGAAAAGTAACTGAGGATTTCCCAGAATGTTTTACAAACAGATTACTATAGTCATTCAAAATGCACATACTTCTCATTTTGCATATTTTTTCTAGAGAATAGAATGAGAAAGTTGTCCACCCACCTCATTTTGTGGGGCTGACATAGGCTTGAAACAAAATTCATTAAGGATAGTATTAGAAATGATAATTAAGGGCCAATTTAATTGAGTTGATGCAGTTGAAAAATATATATTAGCAAAACAGTGTATTTAATAAATGATATATCACCACAAAGTTGAAATTATTCCAGAAACAGATAACCATGTAAAAGGAGAAAATACTGTTGTGATTTCAGTGGATCAAACAAAAAGCATTTGAGAGGAAATTCAGTCTCTATTCACAATTAAATTCAGTATCTATTCACAATTAAAAAAGAAAAAGAAAAAAAGAAGTGTTAGAAAGCTACAAGAACTCCTTAACCTAAGGAATGTTATCTACAAGATAACTTACAGGAAAAAAGAATATTTAATGAACATATATTGAAAGTCTATCCTTAAGATTAGGTGCAAACAAGGGTTCCTGCTAAAACCACTTTTACTTAGCATGTTCCTGGAAGGAATAAACATTGGAAAGTGAGGAATAAAATGGTCATAATCCACATAAGATTCTTTACAAAAATTCAAGAGAATTTTTCTTTCCTCCCTAAATATCTTTTCCTAAGGGAAGGTTGTCCATTTATATGATTTCCAAAATTAAATCTTTCCCTCAATATCCACTCTGAGCTCCAGTCTTGGGTCTCTCCTGCTTAGTCAATAGTTCCTATTAGGTTTCTAATAGCTGTTTCAAATGATGGTATCTGGAAATAGTTATTAATTTTCCCTGACCGAAAATTTGCTTTTTCCCCATTCTTTCCAGCATCATCGATGTAGAACCCAAAGCAAAACCCACACATTGTTCTTCTGCTGTTTGCATCCAACCCATCCAGTCCTATAGGTTACAGTCCTTGAATATCTCAGGCTTACCCACTGACACGACCCTAGTCCGTGCCGCTATCATGCTTCACTTAGACTGTTTCAAAACATTCCCCTTTCTGTTTCTCTCAGGTATTCACAAGCTGTGTCTGTAAGCTTACTGCTGCTCTTCGTATTCCCCAGCTCATTTGCAACAGGGACTGCCATTTGTGTGTATAACAGGCAGCCACATCTTCATACCTTCCGTGTCACTAGTTTCCTCTTTTCAATACATTGATGCCAACAATTTACAACCTCATCATTTTTAAAAGATTCTTTCTGGTGGATGATTTTTTTTTTTTTGTCAACCTCTGTAAATCAAAGTTGAATGGTAATTAATATAGCTTTGGTTATGTTAAGTCTCTTTTCCATATGTGAGAAATAGAAGTGACAGTTTGTACTGCAACATAGGAAAAAAATGACAACATTCCATAGTTATGATTAATAGGAAAATGTGATTTTATAACATCTTGTATTCTCTGTTAACCTCCTGTGGGACTAGCGATTCTAGTAAAGCCCTTTTCAAGGTCAAATATCTGATCTGAAATAACATGGAAAAAAGACCATGTCTCCCCATTGTTGAGCCCTTCATAAATTGTCTCCACTTAGTGGCAAAACCATGATGAAAAAGGCAAAACATGACGGTTGATCAATTTTTGGATTTGTTCCTGAAAGCCCAAATTTGCATGTAGCCCACATTTTAATAAGAATAAAACCAAATATATATCTCTTTCTTCATTCTATATTCCAAATATCATTTTAAAAAACCCACTAAACAGGAAAAAAATGTACTTTACTAGAAAAATAACTCTTATTGAAAACCCTTGAATAAACTTAAAAAATAAACTGTGTTCTCAAATTAGTCAGTTGACTCTAAAAGAAGTTTGCTATTTGTCTTCCATTCAGATAAAATTACTCCAAATATCACTGGGAGATGAATCCATGTTATATGAGTAATTCAATTACTAAATTTAGGTTACCACTCTATCCTCAATCCTAAATAAACTGTTAGGTCATCTGTGAATATGCAGTTTCCTTTGTTTTTTGGTCAACTAATTATCTTTTAACTAAGGGTCCTATGAAAATTTCCCACTTTATTTTAACAGATATAAGAAGACATTATAATCAAAATTTTAAGTTTTTACCCACAAGTAAGAGTAAAGAATATAAAAAGCGGTTTGTAAATGAATTTGTGAATTTTCTATGAATTCTATTTTCCATGGTTTGAATATGATATTTTATAAGTCAACAGAACTTGAATTAAAGTTGGTGAATGAAAGGAAGAGTCCTACCACAATCAGTAAAGTGTTAACTGAATGAAATATTTTCTACTACACAACTAAAACATGCCTGGAAGAATGAGTCATTATACTAGAACAGTACGAGTTACTTCTGTGAATTTAAAGAAAAAAAGATTTCAATTGCAATAAACGTTTAAAATTTAGGCAAGAGTAAGTACTTCTTAATATTAACAATACTGTACAAACACGTATCTTTCTCATAGTTGATAGTCATGGCTTCCATTATAAAAACAGTATTGTTTAAAATACACACAATCATACAACTTGGAGGAATGATTTGACTAAAACTGGAGGTCTTATTCCAGGTCAGCTGAAACACTGGACATTCCAATGCCTCATTTTTTTCCTGCCCAAAGAAGGGAATGTAAAGATATTTCCAAGCAATATAAATATTGGAAATTATCTTAGCTGTTTTTAAATGACATATTTGTGCAAAGGCTTGACTTCCACTAAGTGGTGAGGTATGAGTTTTTCATGCTGAATAATATTTTCATTTCTCATATAACACCCAAATGGACATCATTTTAAACTTCATTCTTACAATATACTTAAGAACAGAATGCTTTGAATCCCTATATTTTCAAGATAAAATACCAAAACTGAAAATTCTCCATTTTTAGATGGAAATATTTTCTGATTCCTGCCTTGTGGAGATCATTAGAAACCACTTAACATAAAGCCATGTTTGTGTAAAACCAGCACAATTTGGAAAGTCTTAATTTTTTTTTGTTTTTACCCCCTTTTATTTCCTTTGCAAAATTCAAAATCATATGGATTAAAATGATAAATGAAAATCTGTATACCCTCCATTTGTATTCAAAGATTAATACTTTTCTACATTCACTTAATCTGTTTATACATACACATACACGCACATTTTTATCAACATGCTTTTCCCAAGAATAACATTCCTCTATATACCCACAGAAACATTTTCACCCCTAAGAGGGTTAAATAATCACATGGGTCTGGTTCATTTTCAAATGTTTTCAATTTTCCCCAAAATGTCTCATATAACTGTAATTCACAATTTAGTATTAAGTTACTATTTTGTTTTTTATCACATTTGCTTTGTTATTTAAAAATATTAATTAAATAATTTTAGATTTACAGAAGAGTAGTATCCACAGTCTGCAGCATTCCCATATACTCTTCACATCACACAACTTCCTAGAATATTGACTCCTTATAGAGCCATGGTCCATTCAGTCAAAACTAAAACAACAACATTGGTATGAATTATTTTTAAGTGAAATACATCTTTACACTTTGCTCCTCCTAACAAATATCAATAACTTGTTTTCCTTCTTGTAGCTTTTAAAAATTTAATATTAGTTCTATTAAGTAACAAAACCAGCTTTCCTATTTGTTCTCTTTGGCACTTGATGAAATTGCTGTTGTACAGGAGGTATTTTAGGCCATTGTTTGTGAACCATTTATAGTTTGATTAACTCAGAGCATATGTTTTTTTCCTCCATTAATTTATTTTATGGTTGTATGTTCTCAAAGACTCAATTTCATGGTTTAGAAAACCAAACTAGCATATTTCTTCTTCAGTCTCTGGAAAGTGCCAGACATATTTTATCATATCCCAGACATGCTTTTCAGTCTGTGAGGTAGTTTCTTGATATCAATGCTTTATAAAGAAGACCAAATATATTCTCTTTCACTCTCATTTACTCATTGAAAACACATGATGAATAAGATGAACTAGCTGTCCATTCCAATGACAGATTTCCTCATTTTCTTTACCTCTCACTCATCCTTTAATAACCATTGAGCTAGTAGGTTTTTCCATACAGCCCAAGAATACCATTTCAACTGTGCTTTTTTCTACATACAGCTTCAGTTATACCTTATAAGCTTCCTCCCATGCCCTTGCCATCCTCCATCTATACAAATTTCATGATTCCCGTTATATTCTAGTCTCATCGGATTTTGGTTGATGAAGTTAATAAATCTGATGGACATATTCTAGATAAGAAGTTTTCATGATTTAATTTAATACCCTCACCCCTGGAGTAATTACTTCTGTATTGAAGACAGTCTCTTAAAATATGATTTTTAACTTCAGAAGAATGATATACTCTGATGGCTAGAAATTGGAGATGGACAATATTGTAGTGGGATGTTTATCTGACATTGCCTCAAATCATACTGCCCAAGGACATAATTTGCACACAAATGTGTTTGTGTATGGTTGTGAATTCTTTACTAAAGAATTGGAATGTTGTTAGTGTAGTAATAAGAGACTAATGAAAATTTTAGGTACAGGTATATAAAATTTTATCTAGGTAACAAAGTAACTACAGAGTAAATATGGAGTGAAGTGAAAAGGACAGAAAGAACCTCATTAAGAGTGAGTATTTATGATTCTATTATAGTTGTTCAACTAAGAGATACTGAGAAATCAAACCAAAGTGGTGATAATGGATATGGAGATTGAGAACAGATTCAAGAGTCATTTTGGGTATATTCTGTAGACAATAACTGATTGGCTGTGGGAAGCAAAGAGGGAGAATCTGTTTTCTTTGCAACTCTCATCTCTTTTTTGTGTATCATCACATTTAATATGACTTGTCTTATAGAAGTTAACTGATTTATAGTTGCTTAGATGTTCATTTAGCTTTGGATAAGCACAGAGCTTCGCCTGACTCATACTGCTATAGTATACAGACTGTAAGATTTAAGAACGTAAAATACTCAGTAAGAATGTTAAAACAAATACCATAATTCAGTATAATAGAAATATGCAAAAATATATGAAATAGTGAAGAGGAAATAAACATAGTTTTTCTACTTGTGTAGGAGAAAACCCAGTTTTCCCCACCGTGCCTCTCTCCTGTGCCTTTTACCAGTAATAAGAACACTCACATGTGGACAGCAATGTGTAGAGGTTTCCCCCCACCAAGCAATTCTCTGAGATACAAACAGGGGTTCCTGCAATTCGATTCAATTCTGACACTACCCGGATGGAGTATCCGACCCTGCGGGTTAAAAACTTAGTCCCATAAGATCGCACCCACCCTTCTGCCCTCCCTCAGGTTGTTGCCTGTGCTTATGACCAACTGCTGTTGGATAGAGGTTCCAACAGCCCCCTTCTTGGGTTCCATTAATTCGCTAGAGCAGCTCACAGAACTCAAGGAGATTCTTACTTATTTTTACCAGTTTATTAAAGGATGTCATAAAGGGTACAGATAAGCAGCCAGGTGAAGAGAGACATAGGGTGAGGTTTGGGAGGGGACCAAGTTCAGGAGTATCTGTGCACAGAGTCGGGGTGCATCGCCCTCTGAACATGTGGATGTGTTTGCCAACCTGGAAGCTCTATAAATGCCATACTACTGGGATTTGATGATGGCTTCCTCATATACACATGACCAATCACTAAATGTCTAGCCCTTCTCCCCTTTCTGGAGAACATGGGTGGAGCTGAAAATGTGAAGGTACCAGTCATAGCTTGCTGTTTCTGGTGTCATCCTGGAGCCCACCCAAAGTCAGTTTAGTAGAATAAAGGATGGTCTTAGTTCTCCAATTACTTAAGGGCTATAGAGGCCCTGTGTGAGGGGTGGAGTCAAGGACAAATTAGAGCAATAAAATACTCCTGATGCTCTTATTACCCTGGAAATTGCAAGGGTTTCAGGACTTCTGTGCAGGAACTGGAGATAGAGACCAATATATATATTTTCTATCATCTCACAAATAGCTTTCCAATATACAAGTAATGTTCCATTGTCATGTAGTAAGAAATAATTCTACAGGAGAGGGAGTGATACAGAAAAGGGGTATGAGAAATCTAAATACAGATTCCTGTAATTTTTTTCTACATCATTAATTTTTTCCAGAAAAATGTCATGTTAAAATGTATATTCTTAGAATGACACTCAGGAGGTAATATTGGGAATTCCTTGATAGGGAAGGTGGGTATGAATGCATATAGTTTACAAAGTAGTAAAAGAATACATATGCAGAAATCCAAGAAGGATGGAGACATCAAACAATATTTATTTATGCAATTATATGAAGCTTTCACAAGGAAATAGCATGAGCTGTACACATTTAAATAGAAGGACATTCACTATAATTTTATTTATTATAAGACTAACTATAGAAAGAAGCAAAAAATCTAGCCATATGAGAATAGATATATGAGATAGATAAGATGGGGTACGTGTAACGTATTATCCAACCCTAAGTCGTTATTAGAAATTATACTATAACAGAGCAGTACCAACGAAATAGAGGAGCTATGAAATTCTTTGAAGTAGGGTACAATTTTGTAATACTCTTCATACACATTAAATTTCATTTTTATATAGAAACTTAATACTAGCAAGAAGGTGAATTTGTTGATGATGGTTGCTTTTAGTGTACTTATAGATTTTACATTTTCACCTTTTTTTTCCACAAGGTCCAAATTATAAGTATAATTAATGCCATAAAAATGTATGAATGGCTGTTTCTAAACAGGGAACATATTATTCACTTAATTATGACTAGGGGTTATGTTTATGCAGAGTATAATAATTTGTGCAAACTGCAATATCATTATGTAAGTAAAACTTAATCTATATGAATTTATGAGTCTGTGCAACTAGCATTTGTTTTATTTTAAACCCACAACCAAATCATTTAATACTTTAATATAACAATAACTTTTATTGGTGCTAAGTTCTCATTTAAACCACCAAGCTGTCTTGTATAATAGATCATAATGGCTAAAACAAATGCATCAGCTAATAGCTACTTCCTTCTTGAAAATGCTAACTCAGCTTCCAGTAAGGAATGAAAAAATAGGCAATTTAAAAAGTGGTAGCTATTTTTTAAAAACACGAAGGTGAATGTAATTAGCTAAGTTATTTCGAACAAATTTTGGAAGTTTATGTGTATGAAAATAAGAAAATGAAATTTATAGTACATTGAAATTGTAGATTAGTAATTTTGGTGAAAACATTTTCTCCTTGAAATGTTTATTCAACATTCTTAGTTTTTCAGTTTACTGAGATTAGGCTTTGTCCAAAGCTAAACAAAATAAATAAAAGCTCGATTTCATAATGGAGGTTTTCATGAACTTCTGTGATAATAGCCTTAAGGTGATTGTCTAGTTTAATTTGTAATTTAAATGGCATTTGTATTTTTATGGTTTTTAGTACACAATGCCAATTTATTCCCTATAAATGAATAACTTACTTTTGCATAGATGGGCAATATTCCTTTTAACTTTTGCCCCTTGGTTGAATTAAAAATAATTTAAGAACTATATTATTGTTGTTGTAGTGGCAGTTGATATTTATATAGTGCTTACTATGTGGTACAAGGACTATTTTTCTAGAACATATTTGTAGATTAACAATTAGTTTTCATCACATCTTTGTAAAGTAATATACTGCTTATCAACTGCTGTGTGACTCCTCCAAAACTGTGTGGTATAAACAATAAACATTTGTTATCTCATAATTTCTGTGAATCAGAAATTTGAGAGCAGTAATAATCAGGGTATTATGGTGTTGCAGTGAAGATGTCAGCTGGGGCTGTGGTTATCCAAAGGCTTGACTTGGGCTGGAAGGTCGGCTCCAAGGTTCTTCACTCTTCAGTCACAGGGTCGGAAAGTTAGTGCTGGCTGTTGGTAGGAGGCCTCAGTTTCTTACCTCTCAGACTTGTCTGTAGAACTGCTCGAGTGCTCTCCCTTAGCTGGCTGTCCCCAGACCATCTGGTTCCAGAGCGAGCAAGGCAGAAGCTATGTTGTCTTTTATGACACAGCCTTGGCTGTCACGCCGTTCATTTCCACAGTATCCTATTGGTCAGACAGACGGGCCCTATCCTGCGTAGGAGGAAACTACACAGAATATGAATATTAGTGTATGAGAAACATTAGAGTCCTTTTGGGAGCTGGCTACCACAGGTAGATTCTATTATTATTGCCATTTTACAGATAAGGAAACTGAAACACAAATATATTAAGTAAAATGCTGATGGTGCCATATTAAGCAGCAGAGCCAGGCCTTGAATCCATGTTCTCTGTCCCCAAAGTGCTTTTGGGAGGTATAGTTCATTTTATGCTGCTATAGTTCATTTATGTTCAGTTTTTATTAAGTGAATTGCACATTTTTATGTATCTATTACAATTTGTGTGTGCATTGGTATATAAAATAGATCCCTGCACCCTTATTTTTATAGAGGTGACCATTTTTCTCTTGTCCCGGCTGTGGGACGAACGTGGGGCGTAGCCGGAGACGCCTGCAGAAATGAAACAAGCAAGGGACACAAAGAACGACCAGCAAGACAGGATGTCTGATCAAGCTGGCACAGTTTATTGTTTACAGGCTCAATTTATACAAGTAGCAAGTAAGGGGTGGGTCAGGAGATAATTGGACCTTAGGTGGCGCCGGCGGGGAGGTGTAGAAGGGTGATTGGGTCTTGGTTGGCGCCGGCGGGGATGGAGGACCCGGAAGAGAAGTGGGGAGTTTGCCATTTTGGGGGTGGGGGAGGTGTTTTCACACATCCTCAAGGTCTCCCTATTTTCAGAGTGAGGAGTCTTGGCTCATCTTCAAGGACAAGATATGTTTTTGTGAGCAGATAACTTCCAAGGACTGCACCAGTTGCTCTCAAGCTTGTGCTTTCCCATGTTGCGTTCAGACGTGGGGGAAGGGACATAGCCCCGGCTCCCAACATTCTCTCAGTGAATTATATAGATTTTTCATATTCTGAAATTATTAACACTTTGACTTTTTAAAAAACTGCATTTTTTTCAGTTTTTAAGTTGTCTTTGGGTTATGTTCATGGTCTTTTTAACTAACAGAAGTCCTATCTTTTGTTTATACATTTATCAATGTTTTCTTTATGATTTTTTTCTTCTAGATTATCCATGGATTCATCATTTAATAGTTCAAATCAGTTTTTTTCAATATGTTGTTTTCTTTAAGACAGAATTTTTAGCAACCCTTAAAATTATCTCAAGGTCAAAAAGAGTGCATGGATTGTGAATGACAAATGCCAAACTTATTTTATTTCTTGGCATTTGTTGATGCGATTATCATGTTGAAGAATTGTAGAGCTATTTGGTGGAAGGTTGGTGGTGCTGAAGGAGGACAGTCCGTAGTAGGCAAGGAATTGGCAAGACAGAACTTTTAGCCCAATTATCCTATTAAATCATGTTCACTTTGAATTAAGATATTCCCTTAAATTACATGCCTCTTGGTAAAACTAAAATTTCAATCTTCTTTTATGTGTTACTTTTCAGATTGTTACATGAATATCTAGTTGATAGCATCTGTCTATCATCTGTCTACTATGTGTCTATCTACCTACCTAATTTGGTAAGGATGGACATTTTGAAGGGAAAGGGAAAGGTTTGATTATCTGGTTATGGGAGACTGCCAAAAAATAAGAAATGGCCAGTAAGTTTTTCCTAAATACATAAGAAATGAAGTGAAAGCTTCCTTTGCAGTTTTGTCCAGGGTAATGATACCACCAAAAACAGCTGTCATGTATTATAAGTGACAACTGTAAATATGGTTGTGGGTTGTCATTTGTCTGGGAGGCTCAGGAAAACTGTGGCATCTTCTCTCATTGGTAAGGGATAGTTGTGGACTCATATAAATTCATATTTCCAGTGATTTTCTAATTGTTATAAAAGAAAAAGCTTTAGTTGTTCTGGGACTTTATAGTTTACTGCATGCTGTCCTATGTTATTTCAATCCGAAGTTTATATCTTTCTAAGATATAAATAGTCATACCTATTTGTCTAATACTATCCTAGGCATAGCATAGTTGCCCAAATACTTACACGCTTAAGGACACGGGATGTGGATTCACACCTCGTGATGCTGAATCTAAAGGTCCTTTAAATCAAGTACAGGACATTTGTGACAACTTCCTACGTTATGGAATTTCTACAACTTTATAGCATTTCTACAAGTGCTAAGATCATGTTATATTTTAATGGATTCAGAATATCCATTTTTCAGTTTAATTGACAAGAACTTCCTGATTTAGAGTAGAATAGATATGTGATGGAGTGTGGACCTGGACCTTGACATCATTCCAAATGGTTCATCTTATGCTATTCAAACCTCATAATACCCAAACTTAATCTTTCAATGTTAAGCACCCATCCAGTAGTATCTAACCACTTTTCCTTCTGCCTCATCAAGACTTAATGCAGTGCTAATCGAAGTATAGTTCAAAGACGAGTGTCAGTCTACAGACTTTTACTAGGCTTCAAGATGCATACAGCAATTGAATATAAACATTTAGAAACTCCTATAGCTATTTGGCATTGCTGCAGCATCTGGGTGCCTAATCAGCATGCTGTCTCTTTGGAAAACAAATGACTAGTTTGGGTCACATGAGAATCACAGGTGAGTCACATATGGTGTGAGTTCTATACCAGTCTTGCACAACAGAACTGCTTATGTGTCTGCAATGGGCTGGAAATTAAGAAAATAAACACTGGGTCTTCATCACAGCCACTAAGCTTTGCTCCAGGGCATCGAAGGTGCAGGGTCTCCTTGTGCCTCAGCTCCCTTTCTTCTATTTCGCCCTCTTTAAACAACCTGATCTTTAAGGTTGGTCATTTTAGTCTACCTCATATGAGTGTTATGCCCAGAATTCTTGATCCCCAAAGACTGCCAGGGAGCCGAGTCCGGTGCAAAAGCAGAGCCTTTATTCGAGCTCGAGCTCAGTCTCCCAACTGCACCGATGCAGTGGCGAGATGCTGGAGAGAGAGAGAGTGCGTTTCAAAAGCACAAAGGTTTATAGGGGTCTAGGGGCAGTTGCCCGAGTGATGGTCGTGGCTTTAGCAGATTGGGCCGGGTAGGGTCGGGGCCCTGTTGCGCAGGTTGCCGGGTGTGGTTTGAGCGGAACGGGTTAGGTCGGGGACATAGTTACTCAAGATGGGGAGCACAGAACAAAGTGGAGTTGGTCCCGGTGTGCTTTTTCAATCCCCCCTTGTCATGTTGCTTACCGGCCCAATCATGGGACCGGCTGCATTGCTATTTGGCTTTCTTGTTACTAGCGGCTTGTATTGAGCAGGGAAGACTATCGGTTGGATGGCCCCCATGTGGTCTCTGATAAACTGGACCAGCCTGTTGCTGATACAGGGCCCAAGGGTTAGTAACAGGGGTAGGATGGCGAGGGGTTCCTGACTATTAAAGATTAACTTAACATAAGGAATTTCCTGCCTTGATTCCTCTCTGGGACACCAGCGCCTTAGTCCGGGAGCACATCAAAAGGCTGCCTGCCCAGCCCCCAAGGTGGGCTGAGGTATTGTCTATTTGCTAAAGAATCCTGCCTCTTGAACTTCCTGGGTGTTAAAATGAAATCTTATCTTTAAGATGGAATTCTTCCTGCCTTTTACCATGCCGTCTACAGCTGGGTCTGCAGCTACGTTAGTTGCTCAGTTTGCAGAATCACCTTGTCAGATCTGAAGGAGGAAAGAGCACATAGACCTGGCCTTTTAGTATGTTAAAGTTAATCTTATGCACGATTACAAATGATTAGCATAATAAAACATGTGCTGCTCTTCTTTATCTAGGGAACATTAACTGATCTCACTGAAGAATGATTTTACAGCTTAATGTTTAACATAGTTTCAGTAGGGACTTCTTTGCCCATTGTTACATTGCTCTGACTGCAAATATGCTGCCTTGCTTTTCCTGAGGCCCTCACCCAGTTCTGTCTACACCCACGGTCCCTGTCTCATTCCCCTCTACAGATAGAGACCCTAGGTGCTGCTGGGCAAAGGAGGCAAGAACTGCTCTGGCTGCTTCATGCTGAGAGGGGGTGCAGTAAGGGGTGCAGTTAGGTCTCCATCAGTGGTCAGCTGAGAGGGCCTTGGAAGATGGGAACTTCTATTCCAGGTTCCATTTCTATTACTGTTTGCAGTTTTGTGGTTTCTAGGCAAGATAGAACGAATTGTGTTATTAGGTTAAGTAGCAACATCTGGAGTTGGGTTTTCCATTCTGGAAGGACAAACTTGATGAGATTAAGAATGCATGGCTGAATATGAGAACTAGAAATAGTAAAACTTAAATTGAAATGATAGGAGAAAACTAAAGCCTCTGGAAAATCATAGCTGAATATTTTGAAGGAGCTAGAATTCTGAATATAGTTTATGTCCCAATGACTAGTATTAGGATTTAATATGGATAAGACTGCATTATTGAAACAATACTTTTCTCTAAAATCACCCTCATTTTTATTAGAAGTAACCAGGTTAAGAAAATAATTAACAGTTGGCTTAATAATTTGCAGAAGTGCAGCGAGAAGAGCAATTGATTACATAGGCTCTTTTAAATGTGCTTTGCTGGAACTTTTTGTAAGGAATTTCAGATTGAACTTTCAAAGGCCTGTATATTTGGGTGAATTCTTCTCAAGGTCTCTGAGACATTTTGAGGTTCCTGCACCAGCCAGGAAGTGACCTTCCTTACTCACCTGGTAAGGCTACTGGAACCCTGTAAGCAAGGTACCAGGCCAGTTCTTCCAAGGGGCTTTGTTGGCTTTATAAAGTCAACCTTAGTTCTTTAAAGCTGTCTGTTCATATCTGAATTTATGCACAGGTCTCTCAGGTATGACATTCCAGTCAAAGCCTTGGTAGTATAACCTGTATTTTTAATTGGTCCTCTTACAAGGAAAGCAGATTCTTATTGAACTTATGCAAATAAACATAATGCCATGAAATATAAAAATACTGAAAGCTTTTAGATTCTTGAGGGGTCAGGTAGAGAGAAAGAAAGATAAATGTTTCAATTCTGCTTATAAAGGTATTGTCATTTACAGAACTGTTGTCAGTCAGCTTAAGAGAAAAAGCTTTGAACACTTTATCAGCAATATTTGAAACAAAAGGTCACACAATCATATACCTTAGTTTACTTAATCCTATGTAATCAATACCTGTTCTGCTGAAATCTAGTTCTTTACTAGTTTAGGAATAATGAAACAGTGACTTTAAATGATGAAAGACTTACAAATGACAATGGTCAAAGAACTGATGAAAGCTTACTGTAAGACAGTTGACATAAGAAAATTTGGGTACTTCTATAACACAAAACATTCAGTAACAAAGTTTAGCATCATTCCCTTTGACAGTGCTTTCCAGGCAAATATATATCAGACAAATAGCCAAATTAGCCAAATACTTTCTCCAATGAGAAAAAATTCCTGACATGTTCCAAGGGCCCTCTGGAAAATATCAGAGTTAACTAGAGGTAAAAGCACCTTTTTGAATTTGATTTTGGAAAGTTGTCAGAAGAAAGTTTCTTTGGCATTTGCTTAAATAAGATTATAGGTTGCCATGAAGCAATACTTCTCCATTTAACTAGAATGACAACGAAATATTTCAAAGGCGGATACAGAAGTTTACACAGTTAGCAAAGTTTAACTTTTAGTCCTTTAATATTAAGATCTCATTTTCTTACATACTCCGACAATTCATTGAGACTTTAAGCATGAGAAACTGTTTTGATAAAACAATTAGAAAACCTTTTGCAATCTTTCAACATTAACAGCAGACTAACAGTTTAAGAAAACTTTGTCTTTTTAACTGAAAACAGAGTTCTAATCTTGCTGTGTACTTGATATCAAGACTCACTTGCTTTAATTTCACATAGCATGACTATATCAATTTTTACACAAGCTTTCTACAACTTTCCTTTTTACATTCAGTGTTCTTCCTCTTTAAATAGCTGTACTTTAGAACAATTACCTTCTTTTAGCCTCAACAAAATGAATTTCCATTCTTTATACTTTCTCTTATTAAAACACATCTTTTTTAGCAAGTAGAGATGTTTTCTTCTTTAAGTAGCTTTAATTAGAACTTAAAACTATTAGGAACCTTAATTTTCAGTGAATACTGAGAAGTAGGCTATTGTAAACATTAAACTAACATTCTTTAGATTGACAAATTTATGAACACATTT